>NW_026875256.1:0-103057 GCF_032173495.1 Musca vetustissima
AAAAGGTGTAGATTCTTTAAAGAATATTTTTTAGCGCCCCATAATGGAGACGAGTTATTGTGGAATTTGTAAGGTTGTGGTGGATATTATCTGAGGACTGCATTCAACCTGTAATTTTGAATTGCTTGCTAAGTGTGAATAAATGCAACCTTTTTAAATAGGCCTTTGGATATAGAGTCTCTAGTTTGTACCTTTGAACGTGTATCTCAATATCGAGATTCTTCGCGATATATATATGGCGGTGAATATGTATCCATTAGGTGGTGAAGTGGATGGTTGCTATTGTTGAACCCAAGCGGATATTACATCGACAACATATTTTTGTATTGACTAACGGAAAGATTTACGTATATTTGCCCGGCCTATTGGTTTATATGTTGTCATCAAGGTTTTACCCCATGGTTATAGGGGTCAGTTTCCATAGCCTTTATAAGTCGCCTCCGCATGCTATAGTTATCTGCGATAATGACAGGGAAATATTCCCAAAGTCACTAGCCGGTAGTATTTGGGAGCTGAAATTGAAATCATGAACCCATCGTCAAATGTCATAAATTATTTCTCCAATCACAACAATGCTACATTGGTCCGATGACATCAGGTGACCTTGGAATGCCTGCAATGTGGACGTAAAACAGCTGTGGATATAACATCCCTCATGGGGATCCCAACTGAGTAATTTATTTTGAAAGTTTAAAATGCTAGACTGGTATGTCACACGATCTGTTCTGGTTGAGTCCTAAAATTTTCTTAGCTACTAACAATAAAATTGTAAGAAGCAAGACCAAGCTCGAACATCGTAAAGTATTCTACTTCTGTTTTATCCAGTTGCTTATACATTTCCATCATGACCAAGCGAATCGGATGATTTTGAGCTTCTGGTGCCACTAGTAACATCCTCCTGGTTTATCCTCTATCTGAGGAAATCGTATACGACGTTTTCACCTTAACGTCAGAAAAAAACAAACATCCAATCCTTCATGCGTACAATTTAATCGATGTGACAACAATGTTGCAGTAATATTTAAAATTTTCTAACCATTTTTTCCCTTGTGTTCGCCGACAAATATTTTTAATTTTAGTAGCTTCCTCAAAATTTCAGGCCGGGAACTTTTGGTTTGTCCTGTTGTATGAAATGCCTAGGCATCCTTTATCGTAAATATAATAGTCTTTCCTGACATCATTATATCACTCTGCAAAAAAAATGAAAATTCCATCTTTCATCAAAAATTTAGAACAACTTATCAAAAACTTTCCCCTTCTAGCGTGATAATAGGATTAAAAATATGCGGACATATTCCCAATTTATAGATCGAATGAATCCCCCCAACCACACAAATTGCGATGTAGGTTGTCCCATTTTTTCAGATATCAATAAATATTTTATATTGAATTATGGCCAATACATCAGCATGTGGAAAACAAAAACCAAAGGAAAAAAATCTGAAAACATTCATTCCCAAATTATCAGTTCATCAGTGGTACAATGCTTACGACGGCAGCTTCTTGAAGAAGTTTATTTCTTTTTCCCCCTTACAATAGTTGCTGGTCAATTGGAGAAGTAACGAAACGCAAAAAATAGCAGCTACCAAAAAAGGAAGGAAATTGTTTTGCCATCATCCTTTCTGTTTTGCTGCTTTCACACAGTAACTATATTTTCTTTATAACATTTTTTTTGGTGTGCTGTGGACGTAATGGCTATTTGGCATATAATACCCCCAGTAAGCGGCTTTCTTTCAAAAAGGATTTGATGTTACTAGTATGGATACCCCAAAATGGATGTCCTATTCAGTGAATGTATGCCAATGCATGCGGGCATGTGATTATATACGGTCAACTAAATTCTGATTTCACCCATTCCCCCCAACCCATACCATTCCATGCCATACCCTGCTAATGTACACAATTACAAATAAATGGGCATTTCCCCCCTTTTTGGGGTTTCTCATTCTTCTTCTCGTTACTTACACACATGCATACAAAAGCATTGTTTTTATGTGTTTATTTGCTGGCTACTTTTTTTCAGTTCTAATGCAGATAATGTGGAAAGTGTGTTATGTTCTTTAAAGCATTTGCCAATAACAATTGGGGTGGAGAACCTGAAAATGATCAGTGTAAATACTCCAACCTGCAAAGGATTCATAAAGTCGATTCTGCAAACATAATTTTTTCAAGGACCAAAAAGGCATGGATTTTTTAAAAAGAAATTTTCTGAGGACCAGAAAGGCGCGGATTTTTTAAAAAGAAAATTTCTAAGGACCAATAAGGCGTGGATTTTTTAAAAACAATTTTTCTAAGGACCAACAGGCGTGGATTTTTTAAAAACAATTCTTTTAAGGACCAACAAGGCGTGGATTTTTCAAAAACAATTTTTTAAGGACCAACAAGGCGTGGATTTTTTAAAAACAATTTTTCTAAGGACCAACAAGGCGTGAATTTTTTAAAAACAATTTTTCTAAGGACCAACAAGGCGTGAATTTTTTAAATACAATTTTTCTAAGGACCAACAAGGCGTGAATTTTTTAAAAACAATTTTTCTAAGGACCAACAAGGCGTGGATTTTTTAAAAATACATTTTTCTAAGGACCAACAAGGCGTGAATTTTTTAAAAACAATTTTTCTAAGGACCAACAAGGCGTGGATTTTTTAAAAAGACATTTTTCTAAGGACCAACAAGGCGTGGATTTTTTAAAAAGACATTTTTCTAAGGACCAACAAGGCGTGGATTTTTTAAAAATACATTTTTCTAAGGACCAACAAGTCGTGGATTTTTTAAAAAGACATTTTTCTAAGGACCAACAAGGCGTGGATTTTTTAAAAATACATTTTTCTAAGGACCAACAAGGCGTGGATTTTTTAAAAATACATTTTTCTAAGGAAAAACAAGGCGTGTTTTTTTTAAAAATACATTTTTCTAAGGACCAACAAGGCGTAGACATTTTAAATATCATTTTTTCCAGGACCAACAAGGCGTGGATTTTATAAAAACAATTTTTCTAAGGACCAACAAGGCGTGGATTTTTTAAAAACAATTTTTCTAAGGACCAACAAGGCGTGGATTTTTTAAAAAGAATTTTTCTAAGGACCAACAAGGCGTGAATTTTTTAAAAATACATTTTTCTAAGGACCAACAAGGCGTAGATATTTTAAATATCATTTTTTCCAGGACCGTGGATTTTTTTTCTAAGGACCAACAAGGCGTGGATTTTTTAAAAATACATTTTTCTAATGACCAACACGGCGTTGATTTTTTAAAAATACATTTTTCTAAGGAAAAACAAGGCGTGTTTTTTTTAAAAATACATTTTTCTAAGGACCAACAAGGCGTAGACATTTTAAATATCATTTTTTCCAGGACCAACAAGGCGTGGATTTTTTAAAAACAATTTTTCTAAGGACCAACAGGCGTGGATTTTTTAAAAACAATTCTTTTAAGGACCAACAAGGCGTGGATTTTTCAAAAACAATTTTTTAAGGACCAACAAGGCGTGGATTTTTTAAAGAAGATTTTTTTAAGGACCAACAAGGCGTGAATTTTTTAAAGAAGATATTTTTTAAGGACCAACAAGGCGTGAATTTTTTAAAGAAGATTTTTTTAAGGACCAACAAGGCGTGGATTTTTTAAAGAAGATTTTTTAGGACCAACAAGGCGTGGATTTTTTAAAAATAAATTTTTCTAAGGACCAACAAGGCGTGGATTTTTTAAAAACAATTTTTCTAAGGACCAACAAGGCGTGGATTTTTTAAAAAGACATTTTTCTAAGGACCAACAAGGCGTGGATTTTTTAAAAGACATTTTTCGAAACCTCATATAGTTGTGGATTTTATAAAAGATATTTTTCTCGACCTCCAATAGGCGTGGATTTTTTAAAAGACATTTTTCTAAGGACCAACAAGGCGTGGATTTTTTAAAAATACATTTTTCTAAGGACCAACAAGGCGTGGATTTTTTAAAAATACATTTTTCTAAGGAAAAACAAGGCGTGTTTTTTTTAAAAATACATTTTTCTAAGGACCAACAAGGCGTGGACATTTTTTCAAGGACCAACAAGGCGTGGATTTTATAAAAACTAAGGCCCCACAAGGCGTGGATTTATTAAAAAGAATTTTTCTAAGGTCCCACAAGGCGTGGATTTATTAAAAAGAATTTTTCTAAGGTCCCACAAGGCGTGGATTTATTAAAAAGAATTTTTCTAAGGTCCCACAAGGCGTGGATTTTTATATTTTTTCCAGGACCGTGGATTTTTTTTCTAAGGACCAACAAGGCGTGGATTTTTTAAAAATACATTTTTCTAAGGACCAACAAGGCGTAGATATTTTAAATATCATTTTTTCCAGGACCGTTGATTTTTTTTCTAAGGACCAACAAGGCGTGGATTTTTTAAAAAGACATTTTTCTAAGGACCAACAAGGCGTGGATTTTTTAAAAATACATTTTTCTAAGGACCAACAAGGCGTGGATTTTTTAAAAAGACATTTTTCTAAGGACCAACAAGGCGTGGATTTTTTAAAAAGACATTTTCCTAAGGACCAACAATGCGTGGATTTTTTAAAAGACAATTTTTTCTAAGGACCAACAATGCGTGGATTTTTTAAAAATACATTTTTCTAAGGACCAACACGGCGTGGATTTTTTAAAAATACATTTTTCTAAGGACCAACAAGGCGTGGATTTTTTAAAAATACATTTTTCTAAGGACCAACTAGGCGTGGATTTTTTAAAAAGGAATTTTTCAAAGGACCAACTAGGCGTGGATTTTTTAAAAAGGAATTTTTCCAAGGACCAACAAGGCGTGGATTTTTTAAAAATAAATTTTTCTAAGGACCTACAAGGCGTGGATTTTTTAAAAATACATTTTTCTAAGGACCAACAAGGCGTGGATTTTTTAAAAATACATTTTTCTAAGGAAAAACAAGGCGTGTTTTTTTAAATACATTTTTCTAAGGAAAAACAAGGCGTGTTTTTTTTTTAAAAATACATTTTTCTAAGGACCAACAAGGCGTAGACATTTTAAATATCATTTTTTCCAGGACCAACAAGGCGTGGATTTTATAAAAACAATTTTTCTAAGGACCAACAAGGCGTGGATTTTTTAAAAAGAATTTTTCTAAGGACCAACAACAAGGCATGGATTTTTTAAATAACAGTTTTTCAATGACGAAGAAGGACTCTGCATGTCACACGCCTATTAATAGCTCTTTTATATTTATATTCAAGTTAAGTCCCTTCAGACGCACATCTATCTGGCTAATAGTGTTACAAACCAATATGCCATACCAAATATCCCTAATCTTTTGTGTACTACCCCCAGCCAAAGGAATACCACTTTATTGAGTCGATAATGACATTTGGAGATATGAATGAAACCTTTCACAACTCTATCTAACACACACACAATTACCCAAACATACTTACAGCAAACAGCAAAAAAATTGAGAAGCCTGATGAAATTTACCGATTTAGAAAATTTTATCTATAATGCAAAATTGTTTTGGTCTATTTGTTGTTAACACTATTTAAGGGACCATAATGGGTGTGTGTGTGTATTTGTGTGGGAGTCTGAATGTGTGCTTAGATACTTAAGGGACAATTTCGATAGCTTTGTTAGCCAGACACATACTTACACATATATGAACCATTCACTCGAAACAAAAGTATTGAATGCTTCAGCAGAAAAAAGGGGTTCGTATCCATTTTCTATTTCATTGTTTAGTTTTTTTTTTTTTTTTTTTTTTTTGTTCTTCATTTTGATACACTTGTTGTAGCTGACCAAAAATGCGTCGTTGTTGGTAAACTAAAAAACACTGACGGCCCTTGGTAAAAAGAAAAGGGTTGATGACACAAATTACCAGAACGGAAAAGAAATTATAATACAAGAAATAGATGGGGAACAAAAACTGAAATTTGGGTTACCAATTGAGAAATTGTCATGCCGGCAATTATGTTTGAAATGAATTTTGAAATGTTTTATGTTGGAATTTTGTATAGTTTTCCTCTATTTATGATTGAAAAAATTCTACGATTTTTTAAAAAAGGATGAATATACACATTTCTATTTTAAAACATGGCAACAAATTGAACCTTCATCATGAAATATAATACATACAACAACAAAAAACGAACACGTGTTTGCACACATCACTAAATCCATCAAATGGTACACATGAGGTTTTCCCCTTCCAGGAACCAATGAATGTTTGCAAGTCTACGAGTTGGGAAAAATAAAAAAAAAACATATATGTAACTTTTTTTTGGAAAATTAATTCCAATTTTTAAAAGGGTTTCCTAAAATAAAGAAAACACTTGTTACTAATATTTAACATAACACATAAGTGTTTTAAAAGGTCGTAAGGTCAAGGAATACAAATTTCAAATGGACTAATATTTGCTATGTACAGTCTTACGGGCCAATATGTGGCACTATAAACTTAAAAATTTAAAGGGGACTGAGGAATTATGTGTAAATAGGCATTATGTTCGGTTCCCTAAAATATTGTAAGTATTTCAAATTTAAAAGCGTCATTGAAATATTGAAAATCAAATTGTTATTGTAACATAATCGATTTTACATATCGATTGAAAACTTTGAATATTCAGTCAAATACTACAAGAAGACATGCGTATAGACCTCATCAGATCCTAAAATTGGTATTCATTGTTACACAAGGCGACTACAAGTCATGGTCTTATAATAGTATTTTTATGAGTAGATTTTTAACTTGGCAACTGTAGGTCAAGTCCGACTTATTCTTCAATACAAACCATATTTTTTACGATTCCGAATATTAACCCTTTCAGTGTTTTTGTCGAATATATTCGACATTTAAAATTACTCTCTTTCTTTGCAATTTTTCGATTATCCTATGTACCGTTACAATTGCTGTCTTTGTTTTTGCTGAAAGACAGACAAAACTGTCCTAGGGTTAAAATAAGAATTGATTTTTTTTCTAAACTTTGTGCCTTCATATGATTTTAAGTACAAAATTTTAGATTTGTATTCCGACAAAAATTTTTTTTGACACTGAAAGGGTTAAAACCACAATTGTCTCAGGTGAACAATTGCAACCAATGTCTGAGCCAAAAATAAATAATAATATAACTCGTTGAAAAACAAATAAAATCGAAAATGTTGTACCCACCGCCATCAGAACCCACCAACCGGGGAAGTTGTGTTAAAAATTCTAAAATTATATGTTGATTTTTGCGTGTCTGTTCTTTTGAAATTAAATATATTACTATTAGGAAAAATTGAATATATCTGTCCAACCTTTGTGGTAGCACATCCATAGAATGATAATCCCAAATATTCGGAATTTTGAGGATTGTGGAATTGACTAAAATAAAAATTATCAATATATGTACTCATAACTCGTCTTTGTGGGGACTTTGGAAACATTTTCCAACCGAATTAGCTGTAATCTCAATATTGGTCCACTTTTAGGGTAGCTCCTATATAACAATAGTCTCAAACATTCGGGATTTTCAAATTTTTTGCATGTTTTTCGATCGAATTTGCTGTGATTTGGTATTTGGTACCCCGGTTTGAGCTCTTCCAAAAATCCAGTAGGAAATACCAGGAAATGTTTGTTTCGTCCATAACAAAGAAATTATTTCATTTACATTTCCATTACTTAGTTACTTACTTAGCTGGCTTGTGACAAAACTTTCGTTCCATAAGCCGAGCTTAGAAAATATTTCCAGGCGCGTCGGTCTTTTGAGCAGTTTTTCCCATTTTAAAGACCATTTTCGGCAATGATGTCTTCGACTTGATCTTTCCATCGTATTCGTGGCCTTCCCCTTCTGCGAAAACCATCAGTTGGTTCGCTTTTATATCCCTTCTGGGCTGGGGCGTCTTCATCCATTCTCACAACATGACCAAGCCAACGTAGTCGCTCAATACGTCTAACAATGTCGATGTGCGAGAATAGCTGGTACAGCTCATGGTTCATTCGACGGCGATATTCACCGTCAACGCAGAGCGGCCCATAGAATTTTTCTCTCAAACACACCAAGAGCTGCCTCATCTACTTGCGTAAGTACCCATGCTTCAGATCCATATAACAGCACGGACAGTATCAGCGACTTGTAGAGTGTGAGTTTGGCGGGAGGTGGCCTTGCTTTTAAGTTGCTTACTTAGACCATAGCAGCATCGGTTAACCATCAGTATCCTTCTCCGAATTTCAAAACTGATGTCATTCGTTTTATATATGGCGGTACCAAGGTATGTAAAATCTTTGACTACCTCGAAGCTGTAGTTCTCACGTTCCACAGTGGGTCCGAGTCTGCTGGACGTCTTGCGCGTTGATACCATCAGCTTCGTCTTCTCGGCGTTTACTGCCAGACCCATTTTGGCAGAGTCCTTCACAGTTTGTTTAAAGGTGGTTGTTACCGCTCTCAATGTTCGACCCATTATGTCGATGTCATCGGCGTAGGCGAGTAACATGTGTTGTTTGGTGTACAGAGTGACATTTCTGTTCACCTTTTCCTCTCGCATGACCTTTTCCAGCAGGATGTTAAAAAGGTCACACGACAAACTGTCACCTTGTCTGAATCCTCGTTCGATATTAAAGGGCTCCGAGAGGTCCTTTCCGACTTTAACTGCTGATCTTGTGCCAGTTGAAGTTATGCTGCATAGCCGAATTAATTTTGCAGGAATGCCAAACGCAGACATGTCTCTAAACACCTCTGAACGGATAGGGCTATCGAATGCAACTTTATAGTCGACGAATAGGTGGAATGAGTCGATGAGTTTTTCGTGGGGTTTTCCCAGGATTTGGTGCAGAGTGAAAATGTGGTCAATGGTGCATTTGTCAGACCTGAAGCCGCATTGGTATGGTCCAATAATATCAATGACCATTGGCTTCAGTCGTTCACACAGCACGCCGGACAGCACTTTATATGCGATGGGAAGGAGACCAATTCCTCTGTAGTTGGCACATATCGTCTTATCTCCTTTTTTTGTGCACGGGACACAGAATGCTGAGATTGCTCCTCAACACGCTGTATGTATCTGTCACAAGGTTTCCATCTTCATTTCTACAGGAGGATGTGCCTGCACCAAAGCCTTCGGATTGGTGTTTTACTCGTAGGTAATATTTTCGGATTTCATTCTGACTCCTGTACATCTCGATGTGCTCACGCTCAAGTTTTTCTTGTTAATTCTTCCTTTTTCCTGAAAATACGTTTATCATCTCTCCTTTTCTCCCGATAATTCTACATCACATTATCTGTTGCTACTGTCCGCAGGGTTGCCTTATACGCTGCGCTTTTCATATCAGTAGCACTACGACACTCCTGATCGTACCACGGATTGGTAACCAAGTGTTGCCTTTTCTGCAGTTTGTAGGGAGGGAGCAATTCTCTGCCAATTTCTATATTTCTATATTTTTATTCTATATTTTTATCGGGACAAGGGGCACCTCTCGTCAAGCTAAGTTTTTTATTTTGCTATTTTGAGATTTTTAAATATAATGCAGTAAATTTTTATAGACAAATATACATAAATTATCAATTTTAAAGACCATGTTCCGAAGTGTTGTCTCCCATTGATCTTTCCGTCGAATTCGTGGCCTTCCCCTTCTGCTTGTACCATCAGTTGGCTCGATTTTATATACTTTTTGTGTTGGGGCATTCTCAGCCTTCCTCACAACTTGGCCTGGATAACGTAGTCGCTTCAGATCGATACGTCGGACAATGTCGAAATTCAAGAATAAATTAGGGATACGCATTCGAGCACAAAAGTAAATTTTTGGACTTTTCAATTTTCACGTTTGCCTATCGATCGATCTTCCGATTTTGTCATACCTGTTCAAAGTCGATTTTCGACTTTTACCGACTAATGCAAAATTAACTAAAAATCAGATTTTTTTATGAATTGCTGTCAACAGATAGAATAAAGTTGTGGAATGTGTAATTTTTGGGCTGAATCTTCGTTCGGTATTAAGGGGCTCCGATAGGTCCTTTCCGACTTTAGCTGCCGATATTGTGCCAGTTAAAGGTTTCCTGCATAGCAATATTAATTATGCAGAAATGCCGAACGCATACATGGCTTTAAACACCTCTGAACGGATACTGCTGTCGAATGCGGCTTTATAGTCGACGAATAGGTGGAATATGTATATCTGTTTTTCGTGGGTCTTTTCCAGGAATTGCCGTAGAGTGAATATCTGGTTAATGGTGGATTTGCTCTGACCTCATATTGACAAGGTGGTATAAACTACATACCGTCATCTCTTATTAGTTCTGGGGTATCTTCTTCACCGCTACTATTTGATACCAGAAGTTTTTCAAAATGCTCCTTCCAGATCCTCAACACGCTGTATTTCTATTTTCATCTCTACAGGAGGGTGTACCTGCAGTAAACCCTTTGTTTTACTATTGGTAAATTTTCCGGACTCCGTTCTGATTTGCTCCCGCTCACATTTTTCTTGTTAATTATTCTTTTTTAAATACGTTTATCCTATTTCCTTTTGTCCTAATAATTCTCTCTCGAATTACGTATTGCTACTGTCTGCTGAGTTGGCCTATACGCTGTGTTTTTCATATCAGTAGCATTACGTCACTCCTGATCGTACCACGGGCTTCTTGATGGTGGTCTTTGGTACCCAAGTGCTGCTTTTGGTAACCAGGTGTTGCTTTTGGACTGGGCAATTTTTTGCCATTGTGATTCTACATTATTATCGGGCCAAGGAGTGCTTTCGTCAAGCAGGTGAGTAAGTTGAGCGGAGTAGGCTTATGATACCTGTTGTGTTTGCAGCTTTTCGACGTCCAGTTCCTGTGTTGTGTTACTTCGCACCTTTGCTGCTACGTTAAGTCGATTGCGAACCGTGGCTGCTACAAGGTAGTGGTCCGAATCGATATCCACTCCTCGGATTGATCGAACGTCTAAAACACTGGATGAATGCCTTCCGCCTATCACAACATGATCAATTTGATTTCTCGTTGTTTGAACGGGGGAAATCTAGGTGGAATTTTGTACATCGAGATGCTTGAATCTAGGCTAACAACTTCCTTGTTCTTCATTGCCGTTGTCTGGTGTTTCTTCATGGAGGCTGAATTTTCCGACGGTGGGGCCAAAAATATTTACCCTTTTGATTTTAACATTAAAATCAACGGACATATGCTGTTTCTAGGCGTTTGTAAAATATGTCTTTGGTCTTTGCCTTCCGTCGGAGCATGGGTGCAAATAAGACGGACGTAGAAGAACTTCGCTTTTACACGGATTGTGGCAATTCACTCATCTACTGGAGTAAGTTTGGAGACGAAGTCTTTTATTCTCTTGCTAATCCGTAAATCCGAAAGCATACAAATTAGGCAAGACATGTGTAGAAAATAAGAAAAATCACAGTTTTTAATAATATAATAATGACCGAAAGCAATTATTTTTACCTTAATTATATTTTTTATTTTAATAATATCAGTCTTTCATTATTTAATGTTGAAAAACTTTCTTCAAGAAAAAATGTTAAAATATTCGTTCATATATTTTAAGAAATTACAATACCAAAAGAAACTAAGTGTCGAACTAACGTCAATGCAAAATAAAACTCAATATGAAAAAATTAAAACACTTGAAACTTCTCAACGAACTCCACACAAAAATTTAAAGAACATAAAGTATTTTTCCATAAAACCCATAAAAATTGCAAGAAAACAATTTCGATTATAGATACATGAGGGAGGCATTATTCAAGTAAATAAACAAAAGAACTAAACTGCTAATGGAAAGCAACAAATATGGGGAAAGGCATGTTGCGGCAAGGCATCGGATAAAAGCATAAAATATTGCTACAAGTTAAGATGAACTTTTATGGAAAAAGGCATGGAATAAATCGCTTATAAGGCTATCGATTGAGGGTGGTCTATAAGGAGATAGAAGGGAGTTCACAAAGTTGAGGAAATTTCAATTAGTAGATCTCTCCACAAGCCAAGATTGAACAACAATTCTTTAAAACATCCACGCCTTTAGGTTTATGGACGATTGAAAAAAATTCTTTAAAAAATCCATGACTTTTATTTTATGGATGATTGAAAAAAATTCTTTAAAACATCCACGCCTTTAGGTTTATGGACGATTGAAAAAAATTCTTTAAAAAATCCATGACTTTTATTTTATGGATGATTGAAAAAAAATTCTTTAAAAAATCCACGCCTTTCGATATATGGATGATTGAAAAAAATTCTTTCAAAAATCCAAGCCTTTCGATTTATGGATGATTGAAAACAAATTCTTTAAAAAATCCACGCCTTTCGGTTTATGGATGATTGAAAAAAATTCTTTAAAAAAATCCACGCCTTTCGGTTTATGGATGATTGAAAAAAATTTAAAAAAATTCTTTAAAAAAAATCCACGCCTTTCGGTTTATGGATGATTGAAAAAAAAATCTTTAAAAAATCCACGCCTTTCGGTTTATGGATGATTGAAAAAAATTCTTAAAAAAAATCCACGCCTTTCGGTTTATGGATGATTGAAAAAAATTCTTTAAAAAATCCACGCCTTTCGGTTTATGGATGATTGAAAAAAAAATCTTTAAAAAATCCACGCCTTTCGGTTTATGGATGATTGAAAAAAAATCTTTAAAAAATCCACGCCTTTCGGTTTATGGATGATTGAAAAAAATTCTTTAAAAAACCTGCGCCATAAATAGACCTCGAAAATATCTACGTCTTATATAGACCTCGAAAAAAAATCTTTAAAAAAAAAATTCTTTAAAAAATCCACGCCTTTCGATTTATGGATGATTGAAAAAAATTCTTTAAAAAATCCACGCCTTTCGATTTATGGATGATTGAAAAAAATTCTTTAAAAAATCCACGCCTTTCGATTTATGGATGATTGAAAAAAATTCTTTAAAAAATCCACGCCCTTTGGATGATTGAAAAAAATTCTTTAAAAAATCCACGCCTTTTTATGGATGATTGAAAAAAATTCTTTAAAAAATCCACGCCTTTCGATTTATGGATGATTGAAAAAAATTCTTTAAAAAATCCACGCCTTTCGATTTATGGATGATTGAAAAAAATTCTTTAAAAAATCCACGCCTTTCGATTTATGGATGATTGAAAAAAATTCTTTAAAAAATCCACGCCTTTCGATTTATGGATGATTGAAAAAAATTCTTTAAAAAATCCACGCCTTTCGATTTATGGATGATTGAAAAAAATTCTTTAAAAAATCCACGCCTTTCGGCCAATGGATGATTGAAAAAAAAAATCTTTAAAAAATCCACGCCTTTCGGTTTATGGATGGTTGAAAAAAATTCTTTAAAAAATCCACGCCTTTCGGTTTATGGATGATTGAAAAAAATTCTTTAAAAAATCCACGCCTTTCGGTCAATGGATGGTTGAAAAAAATTCTTTAAAAAATCCACGCCTTTCGGTCAATGGATGGTTGAAAAAAAATCTTTAAAAAATCCACGCTGTTTTTATTTGTTACCCAAAACGTTCACACTACCCTTCGCATTTTTTTTGCCCGATAAGTTGTAACGCATCATAAGCCAATATAATGTATGAATTTTGCACTTTAAATAGTTTTAGTCTTAACAAGGATACTATAGATCGCGCATTCGGTCTGCCTTCACGTACAACAATACCGTCAACCAATTTTATACCCACAAAACGTTGAAGCTTACGAGTCCCAAAAATGCATTCATAAAGTAGAAAAGTTGCACAACCGAAATATGTAGAGTCCTTAAAAAATTATTACGAACGATGAAAAACTAACATAAATTTTATATTTGTGCTAAGAAAACGAACGAACGAGTGAACCAAAACAGTGAGAAAATTTGCTATGAAAATTGTTTCCTTACAAAAGTTCTGGCAAAGACAACGATAAAAAGCGGTATGTAAAATTGTTTGTAATATAAACGAAAGGAAAAATGTTAAAATTGGCATTCATTTTTGTAACTGTACAAAATTTACGTGGTTATATTTTTGAGGTGTTCGCCGATGCAGCTAAAACAAATGCAAATACCGGAAATAGTTGCTGGAGGCATATAACAACCGTTACGCACACAAAAAGAACTATTGAACAATAAATTGAAAATTGATTTATTTAAGTTTGACTAGTAAGTTCATATTTTATGTTAATATCCACCATTTACTGTAGTAATGTGAATGTCAAGGTATTTTATGGCGAACTTATTATTTATCGGTAATATTTGAAAATCATTATATAGGCCAACATAAATTTTATTCTAAAAATGAAATAAAATATAAATTTGTAAATTTAAGAAATATTTGTACCACATCCTGGTGATTGTGAAGGACACCATACCCTTTGAAAAAAGAAAATTACTTTAGTGTTAGAAAATCTAGGGGAAACTTCAAAGAAAACCATTTGCATTAGAATATCCACTATATATCGGTTTTTGTAGATTAATAACAGTGGTACATTTGTACCGATCTCAATTCTGCGCTGTTTATCTGAGCTCGACGTAGGTCCTCTAAATAATATATTCATAAAAGAAATATTTATTAACATTCATGCGGAAGTCCACCCAAAACAATCATAGTAATTATACCCTACCCAACTACGTTGCCAGGGTATTATAGCTTTGTGTGACCCCAAAAACTTCTAACGCCACAAAATATTGGTCCTAAACTCACCTTTTAATATACCGATCGTCATATCTCGGCTAGCTGAGTCGATCTAGACATGCGTGCCCGCACGTCTGTCCATTATAATTTGTAAACACAAAATTTTGCTTGCAGAATCGGTTCTGGCCAAATAAGACCCCTACTGTTTTTGATGATCGGTAAATAATTAGCGGATGAAATGGACCAAAAACTTTATTATTGTTTGTTCTTCTGGTCGAACGAAATTTTGCATGGAAAATGTGATCTAACTATGGCTGTCTTGTGTGAAACATGACAAATGTTGTATTATATAACGTATATGTTTCTGAATGATATAGACCCAGGAGTTGATAGTATAACACAGTTGAGTGGTTAACCTTAAATTGATACCAATTCTGTTATTGTTTCTACTAGGATTTGGGAGTTGTACTATTCTGATATCATGTAGTATTACAATTAACGCACTAGAGGGAGGACATGTCGCGCTGATGGCTAGGGAATTTTGCATGAAGGGAATCTGGCTAACTAATTAGAAGGGATGTTTTGCTAATAATCGGTCAATATTCACTGGTTCAAATCCTCTGATCCTGACCTCTAATCTATCAAATCTAGCGAAATAATGCACAGACTCGAAATATAAATCCGCAGAATGTATGAATTTGGTTGTGGTAGTTGTGTGCTCCGCTCTCTGTTTATATAGGACCATAATGGCGACGCGTAAATTTCTAATAACTTCTCGAAGTTTGATGCAAAAATTATTGAAAATTGTACAGCATTTTTATTCAAAAAAGGTACAAATGTACCTGGATATTGACCGTAAGAATACATTTGTTATCCCGTTTGCAACATATGAAAATATTCACCGGAGAACCTATAAAGTATTTATTTTTCAGAATAAAATTCTATGTCGAATTATACTTGTCCGTCTGTCTGTTGAAATCACGAGCATTGACATTTTGTCCTGGCATTGCTATTACTCCTAGGATGGTTGGTTGGGTATCAGATCTACCTACGAAAAATTATAAATATTGGCTTATGCTTCGGGATAGTCCCCATATAACGGTAACCCCAATATTCGGTATTTTGAGGTTCTTGGACACATGATTTAACCTAATTGGCAGTAATGTTTTGGTGTGGTAGTAAATCTTCCTACTAAAATTATCAATATTGGTCCACCTTTATGTGAAAGTCCCCATATAACGCCACATGCCAAAGTTCGGTATTTTGGGGAGCTTGAGCACGCGTTTCAACCAATTTGGGAGTAATACAATAGAGTAGAACATTTCCCTACCAAAAATTATCAATATTGGCCCATGTTTCCGTGTAGTCCCCATATAATAGTAACCCCCCCTTTATTAAGCGTTTTTGGCGAATTGTCTCTAATTTGAGTTATCAAGTTCTCGTGGAGGTGTCTAATCTTCCTACTAAAAATTGTCAATATATTTTTAATTTTTAGGGAAGCCCTCACATAACCAAATTAGCTTTAATTTTATAATTGTGTAGAAAATCTACCTACTAAAAATTATCAAGATTGGCCAAATTTCCACCCATTATTCAGTGTTTTGGGGGTTTGGACACGTTTGGCTCTTTTTTATTTTTCAAGTTATCGTAGGGCGTCAAATCTTCCTATTAAAAATATAAATATTGGTCCATATTTTAAGTGCTCAATCTCCATACTAAAATATTGGTTCAGTTTTAAGGAAAAGTAACGCCATATTCCAAAAATTCGGTATTTTGGGGAGCTTGGGCACGTGCTTCAGCTGTAATTTCTCTCATTCTCAATGAGTAGAAAATCTCCCTAATAAAAAATGTTCAATATTAGCCCAAGTGTCCATCCATTATTCGGTATTTTAGTGGGTATGGGCACGTTTTTCAACAAAATTGCCTCTAATTTATTTTTTCAAGTTCTCACAGAATGTCAAATCTTCCTACCAAAAAATTTAAATATCGGCTTACGGCCGATAATTTGTATCCCACCAATGTAGCTGTAATTTGTTATAAAGGGCTCTTAAAGGCTGTCATGCATTTATACATAGCAGCATATTATCGTAACGCACCAATGACAGTATTTTGGAGATTTTAGCTCCATTTTTCCATTGTAATGTCTGTTATTTGGCATTGCGGTATTTTGGATGGTAAAACAAATGTGTGCACAAAAATGTGTTTAAAAAGTCCCGTTAAATTTTCGGTATGTTGAAAATTTAATATAATATAATAATAACATATTCCCCATATAATTCCCGATAGACTTAAGATATGTTGAATTCAATCCATGAGGTATAAGCTCGGTACAGCCTCGGTACGTAACGACGTTTTTACTTGTTTTTCAAATGAAATTACTACAATTTGATATTTGTTATTCCCACGTATATATATATATATATACAACAGGATTTCATTTTCATTCATCCGCACAACATGACCTAGCCACCGTAGTCGCTGCAGCCCAATACGACTGACTATGTCGATGTCCGCGTATAAATTGTAAAGCTCATGGTTCATTCGACGCCGGTACTCACCGTCGGGCAGCACCCCAAGAGCTGCCTCATCTGCTTGCGCAAGTACCCATGCTTTTTTTAGTGTTCGTACATAAAAGGACGATGGAAACATACGAATATCGCTTTCTTGTCTTTGAGAACCCTATATAAAAACTTATTAACAATATTACTACAGAATATTTGGAGGTCAAACAACTCGCCTTGTGGTATTAAGTTTACGGATTTTTAAGGAATATATAGAAAAAGAATATTGTCCCCTTGTAGTTGTTGTATTATCGATAACAAATAATACGACGTATGGATCAACGGATTGATTCTTTTTATGCCTTTATTGAAATTTTTAATTAATATTTAAATTTTAATTAATATTTATTTAGAAATACAATTTCCCGTTTTCCCGGGAAATACTATCGGGAAATCCCGGGAATATCGATGTCAAAAACAAAATCGGGAATACCCGGGACGGGAATTCTAGACCCAAACCCTACTTATCAATACTAATTTAACAGTATATATTCTCGAACGAATATTTACTTTTTCATTTGAATTAATTTTTTTTTATTTTCGATGAATCTATTGACACTTTGTCACCCAAAACCCTTTTTCATAATTGTTTTCCCTTTTTATTACTCTAATTTTCTTGCAAATATTTTACAATCCTTAAATATTACATCAGATTTTCGTACGCACTCACATCAAAGGGATGTGTCACAAACATGTTGTTTTTATTATTATGATTTGTAATATTTATTTTGTATTTTTCATTCATCATCAGTTTTGATTGCCTGCAGCTTAAGTCAAATGTCACTCAGGCAGTCACTCATACGCAACGTAATTCAATTTTATATCAATCATACGTTCCATTGTTTCGAGACTCACTTCAGCAGCAGAAACATCGGCAGCTGAGTGCGTGTGACAAACATGAACGTGCGGGCACGTGTACATGAAAGTTATTGAAAATCTTCGCCAGATCGCATTTCACATGCAGTTAAGATTTTTCAAAAAAAAAAAAGATAAATAATAAAAATATATGTATGTATGTATATTCAATTGTCAATCAAACGATGTTTAATCAAATTATAATTGAATGTGTGTATTGTAATTATTAGGCGGGGCACTTTAAATCCAAATCTTATCCGAGAGCAAGGACATTTAAAGAGGAGCTGTTGACATTTGAAAAATAGCAAATCTCCTTGAATTCTCTGATAATATGGAATTGAAACGATAAAACAAAATTGCAGACAATTAAAATGGTAATAAATATCTAACATGATATAGTTTTTTTTAAGAAGAACATATTTATAAAAATGTATGTGTTACAATAAAATAGATTTGTTTATAAAAGAAAATAACTTTTCGCCAGATTTCCTCTTTGTTTGATATTTCAATGTGTACAAAACATACTTAGTTCGCCGACATAATTTCCGTCACCGTTGTCAAAATCTTAAACATGACGTCTTCTTTAAAATGGCCTGGCCGCCAAACATTTTAAGTAAATTGCTAAATGACCGCCAAATAAGTTTTTGCTTCCAAAGGTATTTTGTCTGGATGTAAATAATGTGTTTTTTTTTTTTGTACATTTTCAAAAACAATGTATTGTGCTGTCACTCAATTTCGCAAATTATTGTCTTAATTAATTTTTTTAAGTAATTTAAGTATTCCAAGGAAATTTTTTATAAAGTAAAATTTAAAAAACAAATTTAAATTATAATAGGAAATTGGCTTCTTTATTTATTTTTTTACGCCTTAAAAAATAATCAATATTTATGTTGTAGAAAATAAAGAACCACATAACATAACATGACTGATTGACCGATCATCAACGCCCAGACGATATCTTGCATGTAGGTTAGTGTTGGTGCATAGACGTGTGATACGGTTAGTGCATGTGGGAAGTATTTAAAATCCAATACCGACCATTATTAACATTTTAGTACAATTTAGTACCCATGTTCTCTTACAGTACGTTTTTCCAAAACTACCTCCATATCCCAACCCTACACACCAATTCTGACAGCAATATAGATCTATACTAAATTTGGTGTCAATTTTTACACTTTGTATTCTTGTAATACTTATTTTGGAAAAAATTCCAAATTTCAAATATAGCTTCACCCAAATCGAAATTAAGTACCTGTTAAGTTAGGTTAGGGATGTACGGTTGGTTGTAACAACCGTCCACTCGGAAACTATGTCCATTGTGATCATCCTTTATGTATGAGTGTACCAATAAAGAAAAGAAAAAAGACAGCGGAAGAGTAGAGAGAAAAAATAGTGAGAAAAAAGGGGGGCGGAGGAGGGATTATTTTAGCCAAGTCAATTTTTTGACAAAGCCTAGAATTTGGTTAGGGCCTATTTGGAGAAGAAGACTAGATTATCAATTTCATAACATCCAAACTGTTTATGTCTTCTGCTGATCAGCGATGGACATTTGCAGAGGTTGTGCTCAATTGTTTACAGTTCTTCTTCGTCCTCACATAGACGACAGTAATCCTCTCCACTTGAGTCCCACTTAGAAGTTAGATATCTAACTTTGCAGTGACCAGTAATAATCCCCACAACGATTTTGATCTCTCTCTCTTGCTGTGTTCCAGCAGCGAAGACGTTCTTTTACGAGAGAATTCTGGCCAGATAGATTTAGAGATTCTGCAAGCAGGTTCCCTTAGCCATCTGTTACCGACTACCTCGCAATAGAACGCACGGATTCTGCCAATGAAATAGCTAATGGGGGGTTTCACAGATCTCTCATTCAGAAGACTGGACGACTGTGACCCCCCTCGAGCAAGCTCGTCGGCTATCTCATTCCCTTCAATGTCGTTATGTCCTGGAACCCAGCATAGCCCAACTATCTGTCGTATATCATTCAGAGCGGTCTTACAATCATGAACTGCTTTCGAGTTTATAGTATGCGACTTCACCGCTTTCAGGTCCGCCTTCATAAATAGTCACCGGTCCCGTAATGTCGGCATTAAGTGCTTTAACTATCTCGGCCGCTTTCGTGATTGCGAGAATCTCTGCTTGAAAAACTCTACAGTCATTGTTCAGTTATTTGAGTTCTGTATACCTAATTCCCTACAGTAGACGCCTGCGCCAATACCTTCGTCCATCTTGGACCCGTCTGTGAAGATTGACAGACCTGGCAGAGGTAGGGAGCCACTAGTCCAGGATTCCATACTAGGAAATTTAACTTTGATGTCATTAAAGTCCCTATGGGGGGGGGGGAATATCATCACTGATATGACTATACCCACCCCCCCTAAAGAGGTCATAACCCGACGTTATGTTTAGGATGCTGGAATGACCATAATTCAGCGATTTCAAGGCATCTGTTTCTCGGAGTCTCAGGGCACACCTGGCAGACCAATGACATATTTTACGAGCGCCTAGAAACAGCATATGATCGTTGCCCTGGCCATGACATTAAAATACTGATAGGAGATTTAAATGCAAAAATCGGAAGGGAAAATATCTTTGGCCCCATCGTCGGAAATTCAGCCTCCATGAAGAAACATCAGACAACGGCATGAGGTTGATTGACTTTGCGGCAGAAAAAAACATGGTAGTTAGCAGCACCAGATTCAAGCATCTCGATATACACAAGGCCAGGCATTCATCCAGTGTTTTAGATGTTCGATCGATACGAAGAGCGAATATCGATTCGGACCATTACCTTGTGGCAGCCCAGGTGCGATCTAATGTAACACGGAAAATTGACGTCGAAAAGCTGCAAACATAACACTTAGCAGTGGTCTACTCAACTTACCGCTCAACTTACCCAGCTACTTGACGAAATCACTTATTGTCCCGATAATAGTGTAGAAGCACAATGACAAAGAATTGCCAAAAGCTACCTTTGGTTACCAAAAACCACCATCAAGATACCCATTGTACGGTCAGGAGTGTCGTAATGCTACCCTACTGACAGTAGTATCACATAATGCGATGAAGAATTATCGAGAGAAAAGGAGAGAGGAGAAACGTATTTTCAGAAAAAAGAAGAAAGAACAAGAAAAGCGTGAGCAAATCGAGATGTACAGGAGTCAGAATGAAGTTGGGAAATTTTATCAACGAGTAATACACGAAACCGAAGGCTTTGGTGAAGGCACATCCTCCAGTAGAGATGAAAATGGAAACCTGGTGACAGATATAGATAGCGTGTTGAAGATCTAGAAGGAACATTTTAGAAGCTTCTTGTTTCAAATAGTGGCGATGAAAAAGATGCCCCAGAATCAATAAGAGTTGACGGTATAGAGTGTACACCACCTAGCCAAGATGAGGTCAGAGTAGTAATTAATCGGTAGAAGAACAATAATAATGCCGATGGTTTACCAGCCGAACTATTCAAGACCGGTAGTCAGATGGTGGTCAGCAGAATTCATCAGCTGATTAGTACACTTTATCCTGTGTCCCGTGCACAAAAACGGAGACAAGACGATATGTGCCAACTATAGAGGAATAAGTCTCCTTCCCATCGCATATAAGTGCTATACAGAGTGCTGTGTGAACGACTGAAGCCAATTGGACCATACCAATGCGGCTTCAGACCTGACAAATCCAACATTCACCTGATTTTTACTCTACGACAAATCCTGGTAATGACCCACTAAAAACACATCGACATATTCCAACTATTCGTCGAGTATAAAGCCGCATTCGACAGCCCTATACGTTCAGGGGTATTTAAAGATATGTCTACATTCGGCATACCTGCAAAAGCAACTCTCGGACCCCTTTAAACCGAACGAGGAAACAGACAAGGTGACAGTTTGTCGTGTGACCTTTTTAACATCCTGCTGGAAAAGGTCATACGAGAGGAAAAGGTGATCAGAAATGGCACTCTGTACACCAAACAACACATGGTACTCGCCTACGCCGATGACACCGACATAATGGGTCGAAAATTGAGAGCGGTAACAGCCACCTTTGAACAAATACTGAAGATGTCTGCCAAAGAGGGTTTGGCAGTAAACGGCGAGAAGACCAAACTGATGATATCGACGCGCAAGATGTCCAGCAGACTCGGACCAACTGTGGAACTTGAGAACTACAGGTTCGAGATAGTCAAAGATTTTTATATACCTTGGTAGCGCCATAAATAAAACGAATGGCATCAGTTTTAAAATTCGGAGAAGGATTGTGATGACCAACAGATGCTACTATGGTCTAAGTAAGCAGCTTAGAAACAAGGCCACCTCACGCCAGACCAAACTCACACTTTACAAGACGCTGACACTGCCCGTGCTGTTATATGGATCTGAAGCATGGGTACTTGTGCAAGCAGATGAGACAGCTCTTGGGGTGTTTGAAAGAAAAATTCTCCAAAAGATCTACGGGCCGATCTGCGTCGAAGGTGAATATCGGCGTCGAATGAACCATGAGCTTTAAAATTTATACGCGTACATCGACATAGTCGTATTGAGCTGCAGCCATTACGGTGGCTACATCATGTTGTGCGAATGAATGAGAATGCCCCAGCTCAAAAGGCATATAAAAGCGAGCCTACTGATGGTTCCCGTAGAAGGGAAGGGCCACGAATTAGATGGAAAGACCAAGAAAGAAACGAAAACAACATCTTTGAACGTGGTCTTCCAAATTGGTGAATTTGCGCACAAGACCGTCGCGCTTGGAAATCTTTTTCATGCTCGGCTTATGGAACAACTGTTCTGTAACAAGCCAGCTAAGTAAGCAAGTAGTATTTTCTAGAAACAGGGTCTTAGATGTAATAAAAATGCAAATATATGTGTACGAAAAATTACTGACATTTACATGAAATATAGTTTTCAACACCGCTTGGACCTATACTGCAGCGAAGGATTTTGCGAATTGCAGGTTAAACTTTCGATATAGTGATAAACAGAAGGGATTTCACATCCAAACATGTGAATCTATGCAAACAAGCCACTGAATACCACAAATACTAAATTGTTGCCATTTTTAAAGGCAAATATTTCTAATGGAGATTTTATAACACGCAACGTACCAGTAATAAAAAATGTTTTACACTTCTAACAGAAGAGTCACGATTTTAAATTTTTAAAATTTACCAGCCCAGCCCAACGGTTTTTTTTAAATCGTGCATGTCTGGCTCTCGTATGAAATAGGATTATTGACTTCGCTCAAAAATCAACAACATGCGGACCTTTGAAAAATCGCCTATTTTTTACCACAAATCATGTCAAAATATTAAGGAAGATCTTGACCGATTGGATTTATCCTTGTTCATATAATAGCTATACACTCTCAAGGAAGCGTCATAAAATTTGGAATCGATAAGATTATTAGTTTTTGAGTTATCGTGCCCGCCATTCGCAAAAACGCTGTTTGGAGAATAATGCGTTTAAACTTTGAGAAGGCCTCTTGCCGTCACTTAATTCTAGCACAATAAATCGGCTATATCTTTAAGTGTTGTTGAGATTTTCACTTGAAATTTCATAGGGACCTTATTGAATTAGTGTAAGTTTGGTTGAAATCGGACATTCTCATCGCCTGATATTGGATTTAAAAATATTGAAAACTTCGATCATTTGTGAGGGAGGTACCAGAAGGAGTGGACCAATGGGTCCCATCATCAAACTTGATCTGGGATTGGTAAAGATAATAGGTTGTGCAAGGTTTGGTTCAAACCGAACATTCTATTGGCCTAAAATTGGATTTATAAATATTGAAAAGTTTATCCCTTTGTTGGGGAGGTACCAGAAGTAGTCCCATCTTTGGAATTGATCTGGGATTGGTAAAGATAATACGATGCGCAAGGCTTGGTTCAAATGGAACATTTCGTTCACCTGAAATTTGATTTATAAATATTGAACATTTTGACCATTTGAACATAAATATTGAACATTTTGACTTGAAAAAGCCACGCCTCTAATTGAACTCGAAAAAAATTTTTTTTTTTTTAAAATCGAAAAAATTATCAATAAAAATATACGTTCTTGTATAACTGATTTTAATAAATCCAAGCCTTGAGTGATAAAAAAAACGATTTTAAAAAATTAAATTCAATTTTTTTAATAATTCCAAATTTTTCCTTGATTCCCATATTATTTCTGCAAACATTTCATAATTTCCCGTTTTCCTTCATCATCGTTGGTAAATAGAATGTTGCAATTTATAAATTTCCTTCGAATAAATAAAACATCAACAAAAACTTCAGGGACAAATATCACAATTTATCGTTTGTTAAATGTCACATTACTAGCTGGATGCCTGACTGACTGGCCCTTATATTAATTTGAAATTGTTGCAAGTCAAACGAATCTTCCGATATAATTTATATATGAGAATATTTCTATCGTTTTTTTCCTATAATATATTCCAGCTGATTGAATATCAAATTAATTTCACTTCATTTCGGTTCACATTATTTCCTTTTCTTGAGTTCTCCCCACGCCCCACCAACTCCTCGGTCGACCGACCAGCCCACCCATAGCATTGTTTATAGCACTTAAGGCTGTCATAGTTATGTGCCAACATCATCTTGACAGGACCATCCAACAAGGCGTGGATTTTTTAAAAATATTACGAAAAAGCAACAACAACGACATTTTCCATCCATTGAGGTAATTTATCTTTGGCGGTGTTACTACGACATGTTTTTCTTTTGATTTTATTTCTCGATCCAACAAGGCGTGGATTTTTTAAAGAATATTTTTTCAAGGACCATCCAACAAGGCGTGGATTTTTTAAAGAATATTTTTTCAAGGACCATCCAACAAGGCGTGGATTTTTTAAAGAATATTTTTTCAAGGACCATCCAACAAGGCGTGGATTTTTTAAAGAATATTTTTTCAAGGACCATCCAACAAGGCGTGGATTTTTTAAAGAATATTTTTTCAAGGACCATCCAACAAGGCGTGGATTTTTTAAAGAATATTTTTTCAAGGACCATCCAACAAGGCGTGGATTTTTTAAAGAATATTTTTTCAAGGACCATCCAACAAGGCGTGGATTTTTTAAAGAATATTTTTTCAAGGACCATCCAACAAGGCGTGGATTTTTTAAAGAATATTTTTTCAAGGACCATCCAACAAGGCGTGGATTTTTTAAAGAATATTTTTTCAAGGACCGTCCAACAAGGCGTGGATTTTTTAAAGAATATTTTTTCAAGGACCGTCCAACAAGGCGTGGATTTTTTAAAGAATATTTTTTCAAGGACCGTCCAACAAGGCGTGGATTTTTTAAAGAATATTTTTTCAAGGACCGTCCAACAAGAATTTTTTTCCGGGGGGCGTGGATTTTTTTAAGGATTTTTTCTTCAGGGACCCTAAACAAAGCGTGGTTTTTTTAAAGAATTTTTTTCAGGGACCGACCCTAAACAAGGCGTGGATTTTTTAAAGAATTTTTTTCAGGGACCGACCCTAAACAAGGCGTGGATTTTTTAAAGAATTTTTTTCAGGGACCGACCTTAAACAAGGCGTGGATTTTTTAAAGAATTTTTTTCAGGGACCGACCCTAAACAAGGCGTGGATTTTTTAAAGAATTTTTTTCAGGGACCGACCCTAAACAAGGCGTGGATTTTTTAAAGAATTTTTTTCAGGGACCGACCCTAAACAAGGCGTGGATTTTTTAAAGAATTTTTTTCAGGGACCGACCCTAAACAAGGCGTGGATTTTTTAAAGAATTTTTTCAAAGACCCTAAACAAGGCGTGGATTTTTTAAAGAATTTTTTCAAAGACCCTAAACAAGGCGTGGATTTTTTAAAGAATTTGTTCAAAGACCCTAAACAAGGCGTGGATTTTTTAAAGAATTTGTTAAGGACCATAAACAAGGCGTGGATTTTTTAAAGAATTTTTTTCGGGGACCCTAAACAAGGGGTTGATTTTTTAAAGAATTTTTTTCGAGGCCATAACAAGGGGTGGATTTTTTAAAGAATTTTTTTCAAAGACCCTAAACAAGGCGTGGATTTTTTAAAGAATTTTTTTCAAAGACCCTAAACAAGGCGTGGATTTTTTAAAGAATTTGTTAAGGACCATAAACAAGGCGTGGATTTTTTAAAGAATTTTTTTCGGGGACCCTAAACAAGGGGTTGATTTTTTAAAGAATTTTTTTCGGGGACCCTAAACAAGGGTGGATTTTTTAAAGAATTTTTTTAAAGACCCTAAACAAGGCGTGGATTTTTTAAAGATTTTTTTTCAAAGACCCTAAACAAGGCGTGGATTTGTTAAAGATTTGTTTTGGGACCCTAAACAAGGCGTGGATTTTTTAAAGATTTTTTTTCGGGGACCCTAAACAAGGCGTGGATTTTTTAAAGATTTTTTTTCGGGGACCCTAAACAAGGCGTGGATTTTTTAAAGATTTTTTTTCAAAGACCCTAAACAAGGCGTGGATTTTTGAAAGAATTTTTTTCAGGGACCCTAAACAAGGCGTGGATTTTTTAAAGAATCTTTTTTCGGGGACCCTAAACAAGGCGTGGATTTTTTAAAGAATCTTTTTTCGGGGACCATAAACAAGGCGTGGATTTTTTAAAGATTCTTTTTTCGGGGACCCTAAACAAGGCGTGGATTTTTTAAAGAATCTTGTTTCGGGGACCCTAAACAAGGCGTGGATTTTTTAATAATAAAATGTTCCTCTTTTTTTAGCTCAACCTAAGTCACAACAAAATAAGTTTTGTCACCAAGAAGACATTCCCCGAAAATCCCTATATCCCGTACAATCTCAAATATTTGGATCTGTCCTACAATCAAATGCCTGTTCTAACCTACGATATTACCTTCGGAACGAAGAAATTGCTGAAATTGAATTTGTCGCACAACAGTATCAACGAATTGAGACGTGGTGTCCTTGGCAATTTTACCCGCCTACAATATTTGGATCTGTCGTATAATGAACTATCAAATCTGCAATCGGAAGCACATCTCTTCGATTTACCGAAAAATTTGACGGAAATCTATTTACAAAATAATCAAATCTATCGCCTGCCTTTCTCCCAATTCCTAAGGAAGGAGGAACAATTTAAGACCATCGATTTGAGAAATAATAGTTTGACAGAATTCCCTCTGTCGTTGGTATGGAATTTGCGGAATGGTACAGATGTAAGGTTTGAGGGTAATCCATTGCACTGCACTTGTGCGGCAAGGCCTTTGAAGCATTATACCCTGCAGTTGGCGGAGTTGACGGAGGATTTGAGAAATGTTAACTGTGCAACGCCAGCGTTGAATCGAAATAAGTTCCTTAGAGAGGTGGAGGATGAGACTTTGCAGTGCCCGGAGGCGGATGAAAGGGAAATGTACAAGGGCTTGGAATATGATAAGCTATCGGATGTGCGTTTTCGTGATATTGTGGTGTAAGTTTTTGGAACATATTTTGTAAAGAGAATAATTTCTAATTTCCCTCCCTTTCCCCCTTTTCAGACACAACGGCAACATCAGTGTCATTTGGTTTGTGGTCACGTCCAGAGATGTCGCTGATTTCATTGTCTTCATACGTGATCGTGACAATAATATTTTATATCGTGAAGATTTCCTCTATAACATTCGCCAGGCCGATATTCCGGTGTCGATGTTCAGTGACAATTTCGAGTTGTATCGTGAGATTTGTATTATCTCCAAGGATAGCAATGGAGAGACTGGCAATTGGTTCCATGCCCAATGTGATGAGCTGCCACCGCTAAAGGAGGAACGTCGTTTCTTTTTCTTTGCCTCAACGCCATCTCGTGGTCGTACCAAGTCGCACTCGGCAGCATCGATGTCTGTGTGGCAACCAAGTGTGGGCGTTGTGGCTGGTAGCCTTTTCTTACTCAGAGTTATGCTCAATTGAAATTGTGATATTGCGGATACAAGGACATGGTCTTGTATCCTTTGATGAAAAAAAAATCTCAACACTGCCACTAAATTAAGTACCTTTGCTTTTGTTTAATATTTTCGGATTTTCTCCTTCTTCTTTAAATGAATTTGTTAATTTGTAAATATTTTTTTTTAATGATCCTTGTTAATACTCAAATGAAAATAAAATGGAACAGAAGAAAGAGCAAATTCGTGTTCTTTTTTTATATAAAAATCTGTCACAGCGGAGCAATGAGAGCCATATCTAAATCTGAACCGAGTTTCACGAAACTTGGCAGACATCATTCTGCACTTAATTTAGTACGCTATGCCAAATTTCGTGCAAATCGAAAGATATATAGGGACTTTGGTGCACCATTTACATAAAATCGGACGAAACTATATATGGGAGCAATATCTAAATCTGGACCGATTTTCACGAAACTTGGCAGACATCATTCTAGGCTCAATTCTGTACGCTATACCAAATTTCGTGCAAATCGAATGATATATTGGGTCTTTGGTGCACCATTTACATAAAATCGGATGAAACTATATATGGAAGCTATATCCAAATCTGAACCGATTTTCACGAAACTTGGTAGATATCACTATACGCTCAATTTAGTACGTTAAGCCAAATTTCGTGCAAATCGAAAGATATATAGGGACTTTGGGGTAACATTTACAATAAATCGGACGAAAATATATATGGGAGCTATATCTGAATCTGAACCAATTTTCACGAAACTTGGCAGACATTACTCTAGGCTCAATTTAGAACGTCATACCAAATTTTGTGCATATCGAAAGATATATAGGGACTTTGGTGCACCATTTACAATAAATTGGACGAAACTATATATGGGAGATATATCTAAACCTGAACCGATTTTCACGAAACTTGGCAGACATCACTCTAGGCTCAATTTAGAACGTCATACCAAATTTTGTGCATATCGAAAGATATATAGGGACTTTGGTGCACCATTTACAATAAATCGAACGAAAATATATATATGGAAGCTATATCCAAATCTGAACCGATTTTCACGAAACTTGGCAGACATCATTCTAGGCTCAATTCTGTACGTTAAGCCAAATTTCCTACAAATCGAAAGATATATAGGGACTTTAGTGCACCATTTACAATAAATCGGACGAAACTATGTATGGGAGCTATATCTAAATCTGAACCGATTTTCACGAAACTTAGCAGGCATCACTCTAGGCTCAATTCAGTACGTTATGCCAAATTTCGAGCAAATCGAAAGATATATAGATGCACCATTTACATTAAATCGGACGAACATATATATGGGAGCTATATCTAAATATATATATATATATATATATGGGAGCTATATTCTAAATTCTTTAAAAAATCCACGCCTTGATTAGGGTCCCCGAAAAAAATTCTTTAAAAAATCCACGCCTTGTTTAGGGTCGGTCCCTGAAAAAAATTCTTTAAAAAATCCACGCCTTGTTTAGGGTCCCCGAAAAAAATTCTTTAAAAAATCCACGCCTTGTTTAGGGTTCCCGAAAAAAATTCTTTAAAAAATCCACGCCTTGTTTAGGGTCGGTCCCTGAAAAAAAAATCTTTAAAAAATCCACGCCTTGTTTAGGGTCCCCGATAAAAAATTCCTTAAAAAATCCACGCCTTGTTTGGGGTCCCCGATAAAAAAATTCTTTAAATAATCCACGCATTGTTTAGGGTCGGTCCCTGAAAAAAATTCTTTAAAAAATCCACGCCTTGTTTAGGGTCCCTGATAAAAAATTCTTTAAAAAATCCACGCCTTGTTTAGGGTCGGTCCTTGAAAATAATTCTTTAAAAAATCCACGCCTAGTTTAGGGTCGGTCCCTGAAAAAAATTCTTTAAAAGATCCACGCCTTGTTTAGGGTCGGTCCCTGAAAAAATTATTAAAAAAATCCACGCCTTGTTTAGGGTCGGTCCCTGGAAAAAAAATCTTTAAAAAATTCACGCCTTGTTTAGGGTCGGTCCCTGAAAAAAATTCTTTAAAAAATCGAAGCCTTGTTTAGGGTCGGTCCCTGAAAAAAATTCTTTAAAAAATCCACTCCTTGTTTAGGGTCGGTCCCTGAAAAAAATTCTTTAAAAAATCCACTCCTTGTTTAGGGTCGGTCCCTGAAAAAAATTCTTTAAAAAATCCACTCCTTGTTTAGGGTCGGTCCCTGAAAAAAAAATCTTTAAAGAATCCACGCCTTGTTTAGGGTCCCTGAAAAAAATTATTTGAAAATTCCAAGGATCCTGAAAAAATATATTCTTAAAAATCTAAATTACCCTTTTAATTTCTCCATGTGTTTTTCCCCTCTCCCCCTCTTTATTCCCTTGAGTGTCCACTGCCATACACCTGTCACAATTACCATGTGTTCGAAATGAAAAGCTTTTTATGGAAAGCTCTCCTTACAAAAGGACTCTCTCTCTCTCATTTGTAAATATTGATTATTTTTCGTGGAAATGCCATCACATAAAAAAACCAAAGAGAGAGAGAGAGAACCCAAGTGGACAACCAAGAAGAAGAGGAAGCACCAGCCAGCCAGGATAACAATGAAATGAACAACTGAAACACGATGAGCATGAATGTCAGCTTTTTATTACTCGTGGGCCATCCGTAACGTCAACGTCGAAAAACTAGCGAGCGAGCAAGCAAAGCGAACCCCAAGAAGAAAAAAAATAGAAAGGAAAAAAGTGAAAAATTCAAAAAAAGGAAAAAAATTAAAGGCAAATCAAAACGAGGAACCTACTAAAATTTTTGATTAAATAATAAAAAAAAATATTAACGAAAAATAATTAAAAAAAAATAAAACACTAAAACGTGGGGAGTAGAGTTACGTTACGTGGATATTTAAAGCAAGAAAAAAAATTAAAACCTTTTTTTCGGGAAAAAATTTTTGTTATATAAAAATTTGCAAAGGAAATCCTGAGAAGTAGAGGAAAAAAATTTTTCAGAAAAATGTTTGCAACGGAAAAGGCTATGTAACGAAAAAAAAAGAAAAAACTACAAAGAAAAATAAATCAATGTAAGAAAAAAAATTAAAAAAAAAAATTTAAATTAAAAAAAGGAAATCTTAAAAAAATTAAAAAAAAATTATAGTTTGTTAAAATTGCTTTATGTAGGTGTGTGTCGTCTCCTCTCTGTATATGTGTGTGCGAAAAATGAAATGAAAAGTTTTGCCTTCACACACACACACTCACACATACGTATAGACTTACTTGAGGGCGAAAAATCGTTAAATGAAAAGTGAAATTCTCGTCCTTTTTTGCATTGAGAGTGTGTGCCTCCTAACCGAGTGTGTGTGTGTTCGTGTGTGTGTGTAGTTTATGTGCCTCTTCTTCTTCTTCTCATCCTCTCATATGGGTTAAGCAAAAAGGCACCTTGAAAAAATTTTTTAAAGTGTTTTATAACACACACAGAGTACAACAAAAAACAACAATAACAACAGAAAAAGGATTTTTATTTAAAGGACAAAAATTTAATCGTCAAAAAAATAAAATAAAAAAACCTGGTTGACCCTTAGAATCAGGAGGAGGCCACATAAAGGAAGGCTAACCAAAAAAAAAAAATCATGCTGATAAACAATTTCGATATTGAATTGTTGTAGGATTTCTTTGGGGGGTCTTTTATGTAAGGACCATTCAAAAAAGTGGCAGAAGAAGAAGAACCTGCAGAAAAAACTAATTTTGAAAAAAGTGTGTTTGGAAAAAAATTGACTAAATATTTTTTTTTTTATTTTTTTCGAATGGTCAAAACTCTAGGCCATTATTTTCAAATCACAAAAAAAATCTCAGAAGTGTAGGACAAAAAAAAAAAAAGCGATGACGAAGAACCTCAATCATCGGTCGTGGTATCGGTCATATTCAATATATATATATAGTTATCTACACAAATACACATACATATATAATAGCTTCCTTTACTAAACAAACCTGGTGGTATAGGTGTAACAGTGTGTCTGTGTGCCAAAAAAGTGAATGTGAAGTGATTGAACAACAACAACAAAGAAAAGAAGGAAAAGAATGAAATGAAATGAAAAAAGGCAATAATAAAACCAAAACCAACAACAACAACAACTATAATTACATAATCAACAAAAAAATACCTACATATATACATAACTATAGAAACATATATATGTAAACACATACATACCTATATAAGCAAACCAAGTTTAATCTGTGTGTTTAAATCGGATTTTTTTCCTTGAGCCGAAAAAAATTAAACCCCTACAAAAAATTTCAAAATTTTTTTTAGAAAGTTTCTGAGTGTTTAAATCGTATTTTTTTCCTTGAGCCAAAAAAAAAGCAAACCCTTCAAAAAATTTCAAAATTTTTTTTTACAAAGTTTCTGAGTGTTTAAATCGGATTTTTTACTTTAAAAAAATTCAAACCCTTCAAAAAAATGTTTCGTGTGAAGTAAGTAAATCATAGATGAATGAAAATTAAACCCCCAATTCCCCCTTGGAACCCCCTCAAAAAAAAAAAAAAAAACAAAAACAAAAACATTACAACAAACATTACAAAAAAAAAAAAAACATTTCGCATACAAACCAACAAATCAGCCAACCAACCCGAACCGAACTGAACCGAACCCAACAACATCATCAATGACATCAAAAGCAGGGAAAGTGGGAAACTGAAAATTCGTTTCGATTTCGAGTTTGACTGAATGGCGACCAACAACAACAACAATAACAACAAAATCATAAAAAAGTAGCAAACAAACAAACAACAACAATAACTAATGAAATAATAAAAGACAAATAACAACAACAAAAATAGCAACAACAACACCAACTAATGTAATAATAAGGAACCAAGAAAAGGAATGAAAACGGAAAACAAAACTTTCAAGAGAACATCATCGTCGTAATTTTTTTTTGAAAGGCCCTAAACTAATGAGAGAGTAGCAAGTTTGTTTCTGAGAAAGAGAGAAAAGAATAAAAGAAAGAAGAAGAAGAGATGGAAAGAAAGGAAAAAAGAAAAACTATAAACTTTCTTCAAATTTTTTACGTCATTTTGACATTTTATTTGCGAAAAAAACGGAAATTATGACAGCCTTTTTGGAGAGGGAGGGAGTAGCCAGTAATTCGCATTACAGCACACAAAAGTGAAAAAAGAAAATAAAATCAACAACAAAATAATGTTGTTGTATTAATAAGTCACACAGGGATTAGTTTGGAGAATTTAGTAGTTTGAGAAAAAAAAAAATCAAAATTCGTGCAAAACGAAAGATATATTGGGACTTTTCAATTACATAAAATCGGATGAAAATATATATGGGAGCTATATCTAAATCTGAACCGATCTTCACGAAACTTTGCACACATTATTCTAGACTTAATTCCGTACCCTATACCAAAATTCGTGTAAATCGAATGATTTTCAGAGACTTTGGTCCATTATTTACCTAAAATCGGATGAACATATATATGGAAGCTATATCTAAATCTGAACCGATTTTCATGAAACTTAGCACATGATATTCTAGACTTAATTCAGTACCCTATACCAAAATTCGTGCAAATTCATAGATATATTATAACTTTGGTGCACCAATTACCTAAAATCGGGCGTAATTATATATGGGAGCTATATCTAAATCTCAACCGAACTTCACGAAACTTAGTACACATAATTCTAGACTCAATTCAGTACGCTATGCCACATTTCGTGTAAATCGAAAAATATATTCGCATATTTGTGTACCATTTACATTAAATCGGACGAAATTATATATGGGAGCTATATCAAAATCTGAACCGATTTTCACGAAACGTAGCACACATGATTCTAGACTTAATTCAGTACCCTATACCAAAATTCGTGTAAATCGAAAGATATATAGGGTCTTTGGTGCACCATTTACATTAAATCGGACGAAAATATATATGGGAGCTATATCTAAATCTGAACCGATTTTTACGAAACTTCACGCACACCATTCTAGACTCAATTCAGTACGCTGTGCCGAATTTCGTGCAAATCGGAAGATTTATAGGGACTTTGGTGCACCGTTTACATTAAATCGTACGAAAATATATATGGGAGCTATATCAAAATCTGAACCGATTTTCACGAAACTTGGCACACATAATCCTAGAGTTAATTCAGTACGCTATGACAAATTTCGGGCAAATCGAAAGATATATAGGGTCTTTGGTGCACCATTTACATTAAATCGGACGAAAATATATATGGGAGCCAGCAACGTACACAGGATTTCATTTCGGGGGGGCCCGGTAGTACAAAATGTAAAAATTCGCTGTTGCAAACATAAATTTACTGTGAAAAAATTCATTTCGGGGGGGGCCTGGGCCCCCAGGGCCGCCCCCCTGCGTACGTCCCTGATGGGAGCTATATCTAAATCTGAACCGATTTTCTCCAATTTCAATAGAGTTCGTCCTTGGGCTAAATAAGTGACTTGTGCCAAATTTCATCCAAATCGGATCATAAATTCGATCTGTACTTTGTTTACAATTTGACATGGGCAGACAGGCGGTCGGACATGCATAAATCGACTCAGAAAGTGATTCTATGCATATTCTCAAAATGAACCATGGGTCTATCTCGATTCCTTTTGCCTGTTACAAACATATGCTCAAAGACATAATAGCCTGTACCACAGTGTGGTGAAAGGTATAAAAAATATATCATAGTAGATTTTTGTAGGTTCTAGTTTTTTTTAATTAAACGGAGTAATTAAAAATTTATATGTTTTTATAGAGTTCGGATTTACATTAAATGTATAAGTTTATAAAGTATTGACCATTTGTGAGGGAGGTGCCAGAAGGAGTAGGCCAAAGGGTCCCATCTGTGGACTTGATCTAGGCTTGGTAAAGAAAATAGGTTGTGCAGGTTTTGGTTCAAATCGGACATTATTTTGTGCAGAGTTTGGTTCAAATCGGATATTCCAAAAATGTTTAAGATTTGTGAGTGAGTGGAAAAAATGGGTCCCATCCTCGGACTTAATCTATACTTCGTAATGATAATAGGTTTTGCAAAGTTCGGTTCAAATCGGACATTATATTCGCCTGATAATGGATTTATAAGTATTGAGAATTTTGACCATTTGTGGGGGAGGTACCAGAAGGAGTGGAACAATGGGTCCCATCTCTGGATTTGATCTAGATACTGTAAAGATAATGGGTTGTGCAAAGTGAGGTTCAAATCGGACATCCTTTAAGCCTAATATTGCTTTTTTAAATATTGAAAGTTTTGACCATTTATGAGGGAGGAGTGGGAGTGGGGTGAAAGAAAATAGGTTGTGCAAAGTTTGGTTCAAATCGGACATTCCATTCGCATGATATTAGATTTATAAATATTGAATTTTTTACCATTTGTGAGGGAGGTACCAGAAGGAGTGGACCAATGGATCCCATCATTGGACTTGATTTAGGCTAAAACGGATTTTATTCAAAGAATATGGGGTCTAAAACCAAAATTTCGATGAGGCACATTTCATTAGCCATATGGCTGGGGGTATAAAAAACACACATATATAAAGGACTCTGCAAATATTACTATGGAGGAGTTTGAAAAAATATTCTTTAAAAAAATCTACGCCATTTTTAGTCTTCAAACAATTTACGCCCATGGAGGACCTTGAAAAAAAATCTGTAAAAAATACACGGCCTGGATTTGTGGTTCTATATTCTGAGCTTGTCCAATATTTCCCGATATTTGCACCCTCCTGACCGACTAGAGGTCAACAAATATTACTAATATTCAGTACAGCTCTTCTAATTACTTGTCCAGATTCCCTTCACCGTGGCTTGTGTTGTGATGTTCGGCTTTCAATTGTGGTCTATAGATCGACTCGAAATACACAAAAAATGAGTTTTCGGTCCACTTTGGGTCTAGGACCAGTATTTCGAGACAAACTCTTGGGGCTGCACGAAGCTATAATACCCTGACAACATAGTTTGTAGGGTATAATCATGATTATGAAATACAAGATATTAAAAAAAATATTGATGAGCCCTGATTAGATTAAATAGCTACCTAAAAAAATCGATTTTTTGGGTTCTGCATATTTTTTTAAAAATTATACGGCAAAATTAAAAATGTTATGGAGGGTATTTTTATACCCTTCACCACACTGTGGTACAGGGTATTTTATGGCTTAGCGCATATGTTTGTAACAGGCAAAAGGAAACGAGATAGACACATGGTTCGTTTTGAGAATATGCATAGAATTACTTTCTGAGACGATTTATGCATGTCCGTCTGTTTGTCGGTCTGTCCGTCTGTCTGCTCATGTTAAATTGTAAACAAAGTACAAGTCGCATTTATGATTCGAATTGGATGAAATTTGGCACAGATCATTTATTTGGGCCAGGGACGAACCCTATTGAAATTGGGAAAAATCGGTTCAGAATTAGATATAGCTCCCACATATATAATTTCGTTAGATTTTTAGCAAATGTTGCATCAAAGAGTCACATTTAGTCCGATTGACACGAAATTTTGCACAACGCACTGAAGTTAGTGTAGCATAACATGTGCCAAGTTTTATTGAAATCGGTTCAAATTTAGATATAGCTCCCACATATAATTACGTCCGATGTTTAGCAATTGGGGCACCAAAGAGTCACATTTAGTCCGATTGGCACGAAATTTTGCACAACGCGCTGAAGTTACGATAGCATAACGTATGCGAAGTTGCCATATATATTTTCGTCCGATTTTTAGTAAATAGGACACCAAAGATTTAAATTTAGCCAGATTGACACGAAATTTTGCACAACCTACTGAAGTTAGGACAGCATAACGTATGCTACGTTTTTTTGGAATCAGTTCAGATTTGGTTATAGCTCCCATATATATTTTCGTCCGATTTTTAGCAAATGGGGCACCAGAGAGTCCATTTAGTGCGATTGGCACGAAATTTTGCACAACTTACTGAAGTTAGGATAGCCTTAAATGAACCAATTTTTTTTGAATTTAGTTTAGATTTCAATATAGCTCCCATAAATAATTTCGTCCTATTTGTAGCAAATAGTACATTAAAGAGTCAAATACAGTCGCACATAATTGTGCACAACGTACTGAAGTTAGTGCAGCCTAACGTGTGCCAAATTTGATTGAAATCGGTTCAGATTTAGATATAGCTCCCCCATATATATGTTCGTTCGATTTTCAAGAACCCCCAAAATTGGGGGATAACCTTATATGCCTATGCGTGCGATATAGCACATCTTCGAACTGGACCTGCCTGCGGACAAAATATAACTCTACGCAAAATTTTGGCGATCTACCCCAATTCGTTTAGAGGCTAAACAACAGACCGACGGACATGCTTAAAATGTCATAGAATTTTACGCTGATCAAAAATATGTATTTTTTAGGGTGAAATAGTTATAAAAGAAAAAACAAACTTAATTTGTCCGATTATTAATCGTTCGGTTATGTCGGTTTACATATAGACACAGATCATATATATAATTTAGTCCACTTTCATGTCAATGGTCGTTCTATAATGCGAGGTCTGTTAGGATGTATCCCTTGAATATAACCAAAGTGGTAAAGGGTATGATATAGTCGGCACCGTCCGACTTTACTACTTTCCTTACTGGGTTTTTAGATATGTTTTTGGTATTGGTTGCATTTTCGCAACAGAAGTTTTTCAAGGTTAAAAACCTATGTCGTATATAATGTGTCTGCCTCATTTTAGGTATTTTAATAGTTCTACCTGAAGTTAGGAAGATAAAGTTCCTTCGGTCAAATAATTTCAATGTAGTTCTATTTATTGATATATAAGAGTCTCTACCGATTTTTGGTATTTTGAAGGCCCTAACCTAATTTCCTTTAAGATCCTTTAAATCTTTTAAAAAATCCACGCCTTGTTTGGATACTTTAAAAAATCTATGCCTTGTTTGGATCCTTTAAAAAATCCACGCCTTGTTTGGATCCTTTAAAAAATCCACGCCTTTTAGTCCTTCAAAAAATATTTTGAAGGACTAGGGCCTTAGAAAAATATTCCGAACAATATTTTCACACAGAATAGAAATTCTGTTCCACTGTGCATTTCGTCATTTTCATGTTACGACTATTATACGTATATCGTACAGTGCGTCAACGCGATGGTAATAAAAGTGTACGTATATACTCCCGTATATACACGTGCCTGAGCCAGTATATATTAGGGGGGTCTGCTATAAAATTTATGTAATTAGGGTCATAAAAACATCGTAACGAAAACAATGTCAGAAATTTGCCAAAAAAAAAAAAAAAAAAAAACACACACACACACACAAATGATATAAAAAAACAGTAAGAATGAAAGAAGGAAGGGAAAGGAAACAGAACAGCAACAAAACAACAATAAAATGAAGAGCTGGCGCTCCGCAATGAAGGCTGCTTTTGAGGCTTAGAGTCTGAAGAGTCCTCTCATCATTAACTGGCTGGATGTTATCTCTGTCTCATCAGATAACATTTTACTTCTATTTACTTGATTAAAATGATATGAAGAGATGGGGTGGCACAGAGGGGAGGAGTAGGTGAAGGGGGGGGGGGGAATTGAGGGAAGGAGGTTGGTACTAAAGGGAAATACTGAAACATCATTGCAGGATATAAACCTACTTTTATCATAATAAATGTAAACTCGTGTAATATTTTATTTGGTCTCTTCTTCTTCTTCGTTTTTGTTTTCGCTTTGATTAAAATATGAATGAAGGCGAAGAAACAGTCGAAGAATAATTCATATGTAAATGTAAGTGCATAAACCTTTTTCTCTCTCTCTCCTACTCTTAAGCACACAATTTACATACATATTTATTAGGCTCAACGCAACTCATCTCGGGTGTGTGTGCGGTTATAACCCACTTCACAAAAGCATATTTTTTTGGCTTTCCTCTATTATTTTATTCGGTAATAAGACCAGAACAAACAGACACACACATACACATCTCTCAAGGATAATCTAAGGCTAATGTATGCCCAAAACAAAAGACTGGCATTCAAACATCCATCCCATCGCGCCACTAGTCAAATATTCACATATCATCTGTCTGTGATCCGAGAAGCCCAAGTTCAAATTTAAAGAACTAGACCCATCCACCGACGGCCTGTCCTCCTGCCCTCGAGTCAGCCAGAAGGCACTTTTGTCCCCCGTACTTTTGTGGCTTTGACTCTGTGCGGTGTTTCTAATTAAATTTAATGCCTCCATGAATAATTTCGTATGCGTAAGCACATCCTTTGTGGACTTGTTTTCACACACACACAGAGACAATCTCTTCCACACACACAAAGGACAAAGTGATGGCATTTTTTCCCTTATTGTTGTTGTTCTTGTTGTTTAAGGTCCATAATTTTTAATAGGGAAACTGTCATTGCTGCCCCGTCCTGCCATAACTTTTGCCTTGCCTCAATGATTTTCATTCAAATTACGATGTTAATGATGATTTTCTTGCTTTTCCACTTTTCTTTGTTTCCTCATTTTTTTTGTTGTTGCTGTCGTTGTCATCATCCTTCTTGCTGTCCTTATAATTGCGTTAATTTGTTTTCCGCATTGTTATAACATTTACGCACACCTGCGAATTTAATATGATCTCATATGTGTGTCGGACTTTGGTACATAATTTACATTAAATCGGACGAAAATATATATGGGAGCTATATCTAAATCTGAACTGATTTTCATGAAACTTAATACACATCATTGCAGACTTTATTGAGTACGCTATGCCAAATTTCGTGCAAATCGAAAGATATATAGGGACTTTGGTACACAATTTACCTTAAATCGGACGAAGATATATGTGGGAGCTTTATCTAAATCTGAACCGATTTTCACGAAACTTGACGCACTTCGTTATGGACCTAATTCAGTACTCAATGCCAAATTTCGTGAAAATCGAAAAATATATAGGAACTTTGGTGCCTCATTTACCTTAAGTCGGACGAAAATATATACGGGAAATATATCTAAATCTGTACCGATTTTCACGAAACTTAGCACACATCATTCTAGACTTAATTCAGTATGCTATGCGAAATTTCTTGCAAATCGACAGATAAATAGGGATTGTGGTACACAATTTACCTTAAATCGGACGAAGATATATGTGGGAGCCAGGGATGTAGGCAAGGGGGTGGACGGGGGGCCCGGCCCCCCGAAATGAAATCCTGTGTACGTTGCTGGTGGGAGCTATATGTAAATCTGAACCGATTTGTCCCAATTTCAATAGGGTTCGTCCTTGGGCCAAACAAATGCGCTGTCCTAAATTTCATCCAATTCGAATCATAATTGCGACCTGCGCTTTGTTTACAATTTAACATGGACAGACGGATATGCATAAATGAACTCAGAAAGTGATTCTATGCATATTCTCAAAAGGAACCATGGGTCTATCTCGATTATTTTTGCTTGTTACAAACATATGCACAAAGACATAATACCCTGTACCACAGTGTGGTGAAGGGTATAAAAATCAGAGCCTTAGGAAGACTTTGAAAAATTATTAAAAAGTCCAAGCCATAGGAAGGCCCTGATAACCATATATTTTATTGTTCTCTAAAAAATCCACGCCTTGTTCTGGCCCTTAAAAAAATATTCGTTAAAAAATCCAAGCCTTCTTTGGATCCTTGAAAAAATATTCTTTAAAAAATCCACGCCTTGTTCTGGTCCTTAAAAAAATATTCTTTAAAAAATCCACGCCTTGTTCGGGTCCTTAAAAAAATATTCTTTCAAAAATCCACGCCTTGTTCGGGTCCTTAAAAAAATATTCTTTAAAAAATCCACGCCTTGTTCGGGTCCTTAAAAAAATATTCTTTCAAAAATCCACGCCTTGTTCGGGTCCTTGAAAAAAACATTCTTTAAAAAATCCACGCCTTATTCTGGTCCTTAAAAAAATATTCTTTAAAAAATTCACGCCTTGTTCGGGTTCTTTAAAAAATATTCTTTCAAAAATCCACGCCTTGTTCGGGTCCTTGAAAAAAAACATTCTTTAAAACATCCACGCTTTTTTTGGATCTCTGAAAAAATATTCTCTAAAAAATCCACGCCTTGTTTGGATAGACCCTAAAAATATTCTTTAAAAAAGCCACGCCTTGTTTGGATCCTTGAAAAAATATTTTTTTAAAATATCCACGTCCTTGGAAGACCGCCTTTGGGAATCCAAGCCTAGAATAATCTTATTTTTAAATTTTTTATTCCGCAAAATATGCAGTCATATTTCTTGGAAATTATTCTCCCACGAGGTCCTCCCGCCTCCATTTGTTATGCCTCATCATTTATCACCTTGTGTTTCAGTTTTTTTATTGTTGATGTTTTAGTTGTTGGTGTTGTTGTGGTTGGAGTATGGTTGTTATTAGCATTCATTAATTAATCATACGCTGCGGAGAGACCACCAGCACACTAACTAAAGGCTGTGTGTTGTTTTTTGGCTCCTCCTTCACATTTCAATGTCAACAGTCTATTTTTAGAAACTGTTTGGTGTTTGTTTTTCTTGATAATTTTTTTCCTAATGTTTTGAGGCGGAAGTTAGAATAGGGAGGGAGAGAGGGAGGCAGGGAGGGAGGAATGGAGGGAGGAAGGGATTGAGAGGCAGAATAAGGTTCGGGGATATGTCATTAGGTGGTAAACAATTTGCAGTTGGTTGCCAAAATCGAATTTAATAGCTCATAGTGGGCGTATGCGTAATCACAATAAATCATATCAATCATACGTCTGATGGGGGAAGCATTTTTCGTCACTCTTAAGGGAAGTGTTCAGATGTTAGGTATATTAGAGGTTACTAGAATGGAATTAAGTCTAAAACACATTCCGCTAGAAAAAAACTCCTCAAATTTTTAGAGGATATTTTTTCCCTAAAACGCCTTTTTCCCTCTGCATTCCGTCCCCTAAAGAAACTCCCCCTCCAGTGATAATTATGTCACTTTTTTGGATTTTTTGTAGTTTTAATTGCAGTTTAACTCAATAATAAAATGACCTAATTCCAAGGTCATCACCTTCAAAGTTGTTAATCATTGTCGAAAGAAATTTTGACAAAGAGAAACAAAAACAAAAACAAAAATGAAAACTTTGTCATTTCTTTGTTTGTTTATTCGGTTCTTGGGAATGTCCTTTTCAACAACTATTAAATTAAAAGTTTTTGTGTGTGTGTATTTTTGTGGGAGGGTAATTAGTGGAGTAAAGGTTAATATAAACGCAGAAAAAAACATTTTATGACCCACACAAAAATCCATGCACGTGTCTCTGCCGGAATCCGAAGTAAAATAATTAGAAGCATTTCCAAAATTTCGTGACCGCTGCAAGACTTTGAGACATGAGGTTTATTTCAACATGCAATATTCAGATCAGGAAGTTAAGGAAGAGAGAGAGAGAAATAGGACCTTAAAAATCAAATAAAGAATATTACTTTTAAGGTCCTTTATGGGAGTGGATTTTTTTAAAATATTTTTTTTTTTAATTTTTTAAGGCCTACCCAAGACGTGGATTGGAATTTTTTTCGGGGTACTATCAAGGCTTGTATTTTTATACCGCTCACCACACTGTGGTACAGGGTATTATGTGTTTCTGCCTGTTACAAACAGGCAAAAGGAAACGAGATAGACACATGGTTCCTTTTGAGAATATGCATAGAATCATTTTTTGAGTCGATTTATGCATGTCCGTCCATACGTCCGTCTGGGTATCTGTCCATGTTAAATTGTAAATAAAGTACATGTCGCAATTATGATTCGAATTGGATGAAATTTGGCACAGGTCACTTATTCGGTCCAAGGACGAACCCTATTGAAATTGGGAAAAAATCAGTTCAGATTTAGATATAGCTTCCATATATATTTTCATTTAATTTAATGTAAACGGTCCTTATATATCTTTCGATTTGCACGAAATTTGGCACATGCTAATGATTTAGGTCTAGAATGATGTGGGGTGAGTTTCGTGAAAATCGGTTCAGATTTAGATATAGCTCCCATATATATTTTCGTCCGATTTTAGGTAAATGGTATTCCAAAGCCCCTATATATCTTTTGATTTGCTCGAAATTTGGCATAACGTACTGAATAAAGTCTAGAATGATGTGTGTTAAGTTTCGTGAAAATCGGTTCAGATTTAGATATAGCTCCCATATATATATCTTTCGATTTGCACGAAATTTGGCATAGTGTACTGAATAAAGTCTAGAATGATGTGTGTTAAGTTTCGTGAAAATCGGTTCGAATTTCGATATAGCTCCCATATATATCTTCGTCCGATTTTAGGTAAATTATGTACCAAAGTCCCTATATATTTTTCGATTTGCACGAAATTTTGCATGGGGTACTGATTTGAGTCTAGAATGATGTGTGTTAAGTTTCGTGAAAATCGGTTCAGATTTAGATATAGCTCCCATATATATCTTCGTCCGATTTTTGGTAAATTATGTACCAAAGTCCCTATATACTTTTCAATTTGCACGAAATTTGGCATAGTGTACTGAATAAAGTCTAGAATGATGTGTGTTAAGTTTCGTGAAAATCGGTTCGAATTTCGATATAGCCCCCATATATATTTTCGTCCGATTTTAGGTAAATTATGTACCAAAGTCCCTATATATTTTTCGATTTGCACGAAATTTGGCATAGCGTACTGAATAAGGTCTAGAATGATATGTGTTAAGTTTCGTAAAAATCGGTTCAGATCATCTCCCATAGGTAAATGGTATACCAAAGTCCCTATATATTTTTCGATTTGCACGAAATTCGGCATAGCGAAGGTCTAGAATGATGTGTGGTAAGTTTCGTGAAAATCGGTTCAGATTTAGATATAGCTCACAAATATAACAAGGCGTGGATTTTTTAAAGAGTAGTATTTTAAGGTCCTTCCAATTTTTCGATTTTTTAAAGAGTAGTTTTTCAAGGTCCTTCCAAGGCGTGGATTTTTGAAAGAATATTGTTTAGTGTCCTTGCAAGACGTGGATTTTTAAAAGAATATTTTTTAAGGTCCTTCCAAGGCGTGGATTTTTAAAAGAATGTTTTTTAAGGTCCTTCCAATTTTTCGATTTTTTAAAGAGTAGTTTTTCAAGGTCCCTCCAAGGCGTGGATTTTTAAAAGAATATTTTTTAGGGTCTTGCAAGACGTGGATTTTTAAAAGAATATTTTTTAAGGTCCTTCCAATTTTTCGATTTTTTAAAGAGTAGTTTTTCATGGCCCTTCCAAGGCGTGGATTTTTAAAAGAATATTTTTTAAGGTCCCTCCAAGGCGTGGATTTTTAAAAGAATATTTTTTAAGGTCCCTCCAAGGCGTGGATTTTTAAAAGAATATTTTTTAAGGTCCTTCCAATTTTTCGATTTTTTTTCAAGGTCCTTCCAAGGCGTGGATTTTTAAAAGAATATTTTTTAAGGTCCTTCCAAGGCGTGGATTTTTAAAAGAATATTTTTTTAAGGTCCTTCCAAGGCGTGGATTATTAAAAGAATATTTTTTAAGGTCCTTCCAATTTTTCGATTTTTTAAAGAGTAGTTTTTCAAGGTCCCTCCAAGGCGTGGATTTTTAAACGAATATTTTTTAAGGTCCTTCCAAGGCGTGGATTTTTAAAGGAATATTTTTTAAGGTCCTACCAAGGCGTGGATTTTTTTAAAGAATATTTTTTAAGGTATTTCCAAGGCGTGGATTTTTAAAAGAATATTTTTCAAGGTCCTACCAAGGCGTGGATTTTTTTAAAGAATATTTTTTAAGGTATTTCCAAGGCGTGGATTTTTAAAAGAATATTTTTCAAGGTCCTTCCAAGGCTTCGATTTTTAAAAGAATATTTTTCAAGGTCCTTCCAAGGCTTCGATTTTTTAAAGTATTTTTTTTTTCATTTTTTCCCTCCCACAATACCACGAGATATTCCCCTATAAAACACCTCGACACCTGTCATTTTCACTTTCCCCAAAAAAAAAAAAAAAAAAAACGAATATCCTTTTACCCCAAACAAATTATGACAAATGTTTTCTTGTTATTGTACCGTGAAAAAGGGATTTGTTTGTTTTTTCTATCCCTTTCGCAAATGTCAACTCTAAGTGAGTGTGTGAGCGGAATATAAAGAAGAAGAAAAATGGCAAGAGAAAAAAAAAACACAAAAGAATATCCTCCGCATTTATATGACGTAAGAATGAATGGCATAGAAATTTATTGTCGGCATATAAATTCTATTTACAAAATAGCTGAATTTACAGAAAAGCGTAAACATATCTGCCCCCCCCCCCCCCCCCCCCCCCCCCCCCCCCCCTCTTACCCGACCGAACAGAAGGCAGTTTAATGTCATAATGCAAATGTTGTTGTTGTCGAAAAACAACAACAACAACAAAAATAACAACAAATTAAAATTTCATATTTCATTTGAAACTGAAGTTGAGTGGAAGACATTTAATGGCTGCTTCGTTTGGGAGGGAGGTTAGGAGAGGGTGGCTGTGTATTTTATTGCCACAAATATTTCTTTCCAGGAATGCTGGTGACAAATGATTTGGTTGGAGGGGAAGGGGGGGAATAAAGAAATTGAAATTATTTTTTACGAATTTTAATGAAAAGGTACATTTTTTTAAAGAATATTTTCAAGGTTCTTTATTTTTAAAGAATGTTTTCTTAGGTCCTTTTGAGGTATCGCTATAGGTGTGGATTTTTTTAAAAACAGTTTGGAAGGTCCTTCCTCGGCTTGAATTTTTATACCCTACACAACTATGTTGTCAGCGTATTATAGCTTTGTGCAGCCCCAAGAGTTTGTAACACCGCGAAATATTGGTCTTAGACCCACCTTTAAGTATAACGATCGTCATATCTCGACTAGCTGAGACGATGTAGACATGTGTGTCCGCCCGTCCGTCCGTCTGTTCATTATAATTTGTAAACACGATACAGGCCACAGTTATGGACCAATCTTCACGAAATTTTGCATGTAGAATGGGTTCTACCCAATGAAGACCCCTATTGTTTGGTGGTAAAGATCGGTTAATATTTAGAGGATGAAATGGACCAAATACTCCAGAGGCCGCAATTATGGCCCGAACGTGGTAAAATTTTACATGAAGAAGGGGATCGGACCAAATAATAAACATGATTGTTTTGATAAAGATTGGTCAATATTCAGCGGGTCAAATGGACCCTGACTTTTGTCAGGTTCCACTTGGTCGCCCCCGTCCGACTATTCTGCTCCGCTCACTGGTTTATAAATATTTTTGTATATTTTTATACCCTCCACCATAGTATGAAGGGTATATTCGTTTTGGTTTTCCGTTTGTAACGCATCGAAATAATAATTTCCGACCCTTGATCAGCGTTAAATTCTATGACGATTTAAGCATGTCCGTCTGTCCGCCTGTCTGTTGTAATCACTATAGTGTCCAAACTCATTGAGATAGATCGCCAAAATTTTGCGCAGAGTAGTATTTTGTATGCAGGCAAGTCGAGTTCGAAAATGGACTACATCGGCCCACGTTTAGGCATAACACCCATTTAAGGGTACCCCCCCCCCCCCCCCCCCCCCCCCCCCAGTTGTCGGTATTTTGGGGTTCTTGAGCGCGTTTTTCAACCGAATTCGCTGAAATTTGCTACATTTGGTTCTTATTGGGTGGCAAATCTCCCCACTAAAAATGTGGATCCATTTTTTTGGATATCCCCTATATAAGGGTACCCCTAAATTTTCGATATTTAGAGGGTTTTTATCTCATTTTTCGACCGAATTAGCTGTAACTTAGTATTTTGAGTTCTTAATACGTCCCAAATCTCTCCACAAAAAATTATGAATATAGGTCCATTTTTTCGGATAGCCCCCATATAAGGGTACCCACCTCAATTTTCGGTATTTTGGGGTTCTTGAGAACGTTTTTCAATTGAATTCGCTGAAATTTGTTACTTTGAGTTCTTATTGGGTGGCAAATCTCAAAACTAAAAATTATAAATATAGGTCCATTTTTTCGGATAGCTCCCATATAAGGGTACCCCCAATTTTCGATACTTTGGGGTTCTTGGGCGCGTTTTATAACTGAATTCGCTGAAATATTGTACAGTAGGTTATTATTGTATACCAAATTACTCCACTAAAAATTATAAATATAGGTCCATTTTTTTGGATAGCCCCCCATATAACGGTACCTCCTAATTTTCAGTATTTTAGGAATTTTGGTCGTATTTTTCCGCCGAATTAGCTGTACTTTAGTACTTCGAGTTCTTATTGGGTAGCAAATCTCTCCTGTAAAAATTTTACATATAGGTCCATTTTCGGGTAGCCCTCATATAAGGGTACCCCCCAATTTTCGGCATTTTGGGGTTCTTGAACGCGTTTTTCAACCGAATTCGTTGCAATTTGGTATTTTGTAGTCATATATGGTAACAATCCTCCCTGCCAAAAATGATTAATATTCGCCCCTTTTTTAGGGGTAGTCCCCATATAACCCCCTTTTTATAACCTTCACCACACTGTGGTACAGGATATTATGTATTTGTGGATATGTTTGTAACAGGCAAAAGGAAACGAGATAGACACATGGTTCCTTTTGAGAATATGCATAGAATCACTTTCTGAGTCGATTTATGCACGTCCGTCCGTCCGTCCGTCCGTCTGTAGATGTTAAATTGTGAACAAAGTACAGGTCTCATTTATGATCCGATTTGGATGAAATTTGGCACAGCTCATTTATTTGGCCCAAGGACGAACCCTATTCAAATTGGAGGAAATCGGTGCAGATTCAGATATAGCTCCCATATATAATTTCACCCGATTTTATGTAAATGATGCACCAAAGTCCCTAAATATCTTTCGATTTGCACGAAATTTGGAATAGCGTACTGAATTAAGTCTAGAATGATGTGTGTTAAGTTTCCTGAAAATAGGTTCAGATTTAGATATAGCTCCCATATAGAGTTTCGCCCGATTTTAGGTATATAGTCCACTAAAGTCCCTATAAATCTTTCGATTTGCACGAAATTTGCCATAGCGTACTGAATTAGGTCTAGAATGATGTGTGTCATGTTTCGTGAAAATCGGTTCAATTTTTGTCACGCTCATGGAGGAACCCTACGTCCAGATTTAGATATACCTCCCCTATATATGATTTTCGAAATTTAGCATAGCGTACGATTTAATGGTACTAAATTGTGAAAATCCAAAGTCCCATACATATATATATCTATATATCTTTCAATTTGATTTGCACTAGAATGATGTGAAATTTGGCACAGCGTAAATATGAATTGCACGAAATTTGGCACAGCTAGGTCTGGAATGATGTGTGTTAAGTTTCCTGAAAATCAGATTTAGATATACCTCCCCTATATATGTTCGTCCGATTTATATATATATATATATATCGTTATGAATTAGGCCTAGAATATGTGTGTTATGAAAATTCCAGTTATATATATATATATATATGCACCGATATATAATATTTTTCCGATTTAATGTAAATTTGGCACAAAGCATTATAATGAATTAGAAATTGTGGCACAGCGTAATGAATTAGAATGATGTGTGTTAAGTTTCCTGAAAATCGGTCCAGATTTAGATATAGCTCCCATATATATTTTCGTCCGATTTAATGTAAATGGTGTACCAAAGTCCGTTAATATCTTTCGGCTTGCTGGTCCTTTAAAAATGCGACGTCTGTTAGGATTCATCTGTTGAATATACCCAAGATGGTGAAGGGTATCATATAGTCGGCCCAGTCCGATTTTACTACTTTCCTTACTGGTTTATATTAAAATAATTATCTGATTTGTTCCGCGTTTTGTATTGGGTTTACCTGCGGAGGATATCAAGATAAACAAATTAGAATGTGAGGTTCGAGAATGAACTATATCAGTCTGCAGTTAGGTCTAGTCCCCATACAATGATATCTACCGATTTTCGGAATTTTTAATACTTCAAATGTTCGGTAATTCCTACACTATGTAATCAATATTGGTTCCGCTTTAGGTACCGCCTCCAGGGACGTACTCATACATAAGTTCTCATTTCATATTGAACCAGCAGCTTCCACCCAACCTCCCGCAATAAAACCTGTGGTGGTGACCAGATGTAACTGTAACCTCTAAATTGCAGCATTTTTGGGATGTTCCATCCTAAGATCCGTCGTCAAAATCGTTCCACTTTTTGGCGTATTTTGGAAAAACATCCATAAAAAATCTGAAATTTGTAATTCATGTATATCGGCAGGCATTTAGGCATCTCCTCCATATAATGATACCTCCTGAGGGGAAGAATTGAGATAAATAACTTAAATATTGGGGTTCGAAATTGACATATATCGGTAATTAATTAGGCCAAGCCCTCATATAATGATTACCCCAGATATTCGCTAATTTGGTGTACATAATTGTTTACATAAATCCGTATGTAGCATTATCGGTATATGTTCACTTTTTGGAATTTTCCCTATATTTTCATTTCAAGTATCTGTCAGTATACCTATGGTGGAGGGTGTCCAATGTTCGGCCCGGCCTAACTTAACGATTTTTTGCACTTGTTAAAGTCTATAGAAAGTGTGGAATTAAAAAAAAATATTTTTGAGAGCCTACCAAGGCGTGGATTTTTTAAAAAATATTTTTTTGGGATCCGTTCAAGGCGTGGATTTTTAGAGCATATTTTTTCAGGATTCTGCGAAGATGTGATTTTTTTAAGAATATTTGTTCAGTGTCCTGCCAAGGCGTGTTTTGTTTAATATTCTATATTTTTTCAGGTTCAACCAAAGGCATAGATTTTTTTAAAGAATATTTTTTCAAGCTCTTCGAGAAAATATTGATTTTTCAAAGCCTTCCATAACGGTGGATTTAATTTTTTTTATTTATTTTCCAATATTTTTTTTGTATTTTCCAAATGCACATCTGGCTGACCCATTTTTTCCCTGACATACATCCATTCAATTCTCATTGAGGTAGAAACAACGAACTGTATTCAATTATTTATTTAGGACTGATTGATTTTTTTGGCGATGATTCAATAAAAAAGAAGAAGCAGAAGACGAAATTATCTACTGGTTTATTTAAGAAGAAACACCACCTCAACCACCACCACCATCAGCACCACCACCACATTGACATCATTGCAATTACGGTGCAATGATGTAAAAATTAAATGACAATGTAAAAGAAGGATGGAAGAAGAAGAAGGAGATGTGGAGGCGAAAGGGGCCCATTGGATTAGCATCATCATCGTCACACACTTTCATATTCATTATTTTCTTACATACAATTGTTGTTGTTGTTGTTGTAAAAATAACAATGTGAGTGGGTGGGTGTTGTTGCCGATGTCGTTTTATTTTGAAGGGTTTGTTTTTGCGACACCCCTCCCCCACACTAAATAAGCCATTTAGTTGTTACGTAGTAACTTGGTTAACTAACAAAATCGCATTTCTTTTTCGTCTTCTTATTTATTCTTCATCTTCTTTCGGCTGTTGTTATTGTGTTTGTTCGTTTTTTTACATGGGAGGATTTTCTCTTGAATTTCAGGAGTATTATTTTCTTTACTCTCTTTAAAATTTTTTTACTCAAATACTCATCTAAAGAAAAAAATCGCTCAACTCATAGAGTAACTATCCCTCCCCTTTACCATATCAAGGAGGGGAGTTGAGGGCGTTTATGTGAGGGAAATATTATTATTTATCGTTTAGAAAAGATTTTTCTGTTTTAATATTCTTCAACATTTTATAAAATTTTGAATTTTGAATTTTTATACCCTACACAACTATGTTGTCAGGGTATTATAGCTTTGTGCAGCCCCAAAAGTTTGTAACGCCGCGAAATATTGGTCCTTGATTCACCTTTCAGTATACCTACCGATCGTCATATCTCGACTAGATGAAACGATTTAGAAATGTGTGTCCGTCCGTCTGTCCATTATAATTTGTAAATACGATACAGGCTACAGTTATGGACCAATCTTCACGAAATTTTGCATGTAGGATGGGTTCTGGCCAAGATCGGTTAATATTTAGGGGATGAAATAGACCAAAAACTTTATTTTTGTCTGATTTTGTGGTCGCAATTATGGCCCAAACATCGCGAATTTTTACATGGAGAAGGGGATCGGGTCAATCTATAAGCATGCCTGTTTTGATAAAGATCGGTCAATATTTAGCGTGTCAAATGGACCCCTTACTTTTGGGTGAAAAATTGCTAAATTTGTATTATATGGCGTATATATTTACTCCTGAAGGACACGATGTTGATAGTATATCCATGAGGAGTAGATGTTCGGCTTTTAACTGTGGCCTATAGATCAGGGTTAGCCAACAATACATATGCAAACTGCTATGATTGTGTTGGACACACGCATAGATCCGTTGGGAGAGTAATTTTCGCTCTCTCGGTACAGATCGTCTATGTTAAAGCATTGCAGAGCATACGACATGTTCGATGTCGAGAATAATGTTGAGTTCGAACACAGAACTGTGATTGTATTGGTACTCTCCCAAAGCGCCCACGGGCGCCTGTTTGGTGAACAGTGCTATAGATCGACTCGAAAAAAACACATAAAAATAAGTCTTCGGTCCACTTCATCCAAATATTATTATTTGATTATCTCCGAAAATTATAGGCGTTGTCCTTGACCATACCTGGATTCTCATGGAAAATTTCTAAGCGATCAGCGCTATATTTCCGCCCTCTAGTGTTGTAATGTCTTACTAAATAATAAATGAATAGGTTTAAACGTAAATTTAAAGCCGAACATAAATTGTTAGTAATATTCTCTAGTCGGTCAGGGAAGTGCAAATATCGCGAAATATTGCCCAGACTCAGAATATAGAACCGCAGAAAGTTAGATTTTCGTGGTAGTTGTGCAGGGTATCATATGGTCGCCCCCGTCCGACTACACTGTTCCACTCACTAGTTGTCCCAATCGGACATATATTGGGAGTTTAGTGTATCATTCACAAAAAACCGGAGGAATCTATATATCGGAGCTATATCAAAATCTGAACCGATTTCAACAAAACTTCGCTGACATCAATCTGGACCTAATTCAGTACGCTGTGCAAAATGTTGTCCCAATCGGATTAATATTGGAAGTTTGGTGTATCATTTACATAAAATCGGACGAAACAATATATATGGGAGCTATATCGAAATCTGAACCCATTTTCAGGAAACTTAACACACATATTTCTAGGACCTAATTCATTACTCTGTGCAAAATTTTGTCCCAATCGGACAAATATTGGGAATTTGGTGTCTCATTCACAAAAAAAATGGGAGCTATACCTAAATCTGAACCGATTTTCTCAAAACTTCGCAGACATCAGTCTGGACCTAATTCAGTACGCTGTGCAAAATTTTGTCCCAATCTGAGTTTGGTGTACCATTCACAAAAAATCGGACGAAACTATATATGGGAGCTATATCTAAATCTGAACCGATTCCAACAAAACTTCGCATACATAAGAATGGACTGATTCAGTGCGCTGTGCAAAATGTTTTCCCAAACGAACCAATATTAGGAGTTTGGTGCATCATTCACAAAAAAAAAATCGGACAAACCTATATATGGGAGCTATATTTATGTATATCTGAACCGATTTTAACAAAACTTCGCAGACATCATTCTGGACCTTATTCAGTACTCTATGCCAAATTTTGCCTGGAAAGATATATACAAACATATGCCCCATTTACATTAATATCTGTACCAAATATATATGTGAGCTATGAAGGGTTAAAACTTGGCACACATGTTTGGATCCTAAAAAAAATTTTCTTTAAAATAATACGCCTTGTTCTGGTACCTTTAAAAAATATTCTAAATACGAGGTATATTAAATCTTAAAAATTTTCTATTTTCAAAAATCCACGCCAAATTGTTCTTGTCCAAATTTCAAATTTTAATAAATGTGATTACTTTGTTCACAAAAAAATGGACGGACGAACTTGGACATGGTCCTCAGAAAAAATATTCTCAAAAGGAATATCTCAATTCCTTCTGCCTGTTACAAACATATGTACAAATACATAATACCCTGTACCAAAGTGTGGTGAAGGGTATAAAAATCCACGCCTTGTTTGGATCCTTAAAAAAATATTCTTTAAAAAATCCACGCCTTGTTCTGGTCCTTAAAAAATATTCTTTAAAAAATCCACGCCTTGTTCTGGTCCTTAAAAAATATTCTTTAAAAAATCCACGCCTTGTTCTGGTCCTTAAAAAAATATTCTTTAAAAAATCCACGCCTTGTTCTGGTCCTTAAAAAATATTCTTTAAAAAATCCACGCCTTGTTCTGGTCCTTAAAAAATATTCTTTAAAAAATCCACGCCTTGTTCTGGTCCTTAAAAAATATTCTTTAAAAAATCCACGCATTGTTCTGGTCCTTAAAAAATATTCTTTAAAAAATCCACGCCTTGTTCTGGTCATTAAAAAATATTCCTTAAAAAATCCACGCCTTGTTCTGGTCCTTAAAAAAATATTCTTTAAAAAATCCACGCCTTGTTCTGGTCCTTAAAAAATATTCTTTAAAAAATCCACGCCTTGTTCTGGTCCTTAAAAAATGCACGCCTTGTTCTGGTCCTTAAAAAATATTCTATAAAAAATCCACGCCTTGTTCTGGTCCTTAAAAAATATTCTTTAAAAAATCCACGCCTTTGTAAGTGGAAAAAGTAATTCTTAAAAAGGCACTGCTATGGAAGACCATGAACAAAAAAATATATAATAATTTAAAAAAAAATCACTCCTATCCTGGCTTATAATTATAATTTTTTAAATCAAGCCTTATTGCTGGTATTTTTTTTTATTTATTTAATAACTCAATCCCGAAACACATACAACTCAACTACCATTGAACTACTTTACTCTTCCCTTGCTTCCCTCTTACTTCCCCTTATAGTGGTTATCTCATTGAGTTGAGAATACTGTTAGTTTTTAACTCTCTCTCTCTTCACATTACTCTGTTACAAGGTGTGAGTATTTGATAACGGCATGTTTGTGATTGTTGGTGATGTTGTTTGGCTGACAATGTCAACAACAACAACAAAAACATGGAAGAGAACAAAACTAATAATGATGACGAGATGATGACGATGATAATGATGGGAGAGTATAACTGATAATGAAGCTGAGTATGTTGTTGTTGTAGCAGCCCTATTGCTTTTACACAATGGGCTGTGGTTGACAGACGTTGGCCGAGAAATACTTGGGTCGTTTCGCATCTTCGTGCAAACGAGCTGAGTATGTAGTTGTTGTTGTTGGCCTACAAAAAACAACAAGGTATATAAATTGTATGCTGATTATGATAATTTTGCTATTCTTTACGAGCTAAGGTATTAATAACATACATGCATATATAAAGAAGAGAATTACGCACGCACACACACACGTATATAAAGCAGTAAAACGATGAAGCTGTGTAGAGTTAAACTCTTCAAAGTAAATAAATATTTAAGTGGCTCTATTTTATTTATTTCTATATAAATTATTTGAATATATTTTTTTAGCTGAATTAAAAAAACAACAACAACAACAAAAAAGAGAATAAGAAAATAAATCATCTATATACAAACCTGCAACAAAAAAAATAGTTTTTTTTTTCTTTTTTTCGTCTTGAAATTAAAACAATTTTTAGTTCAATAATATCCCCATCTTGTGCCCACCTGAAAGAAATTGAAAAAAAGAGGAGAAAAAAAATTAAATAAACGGCCCACAAAAGAAGAAGAAGAAAAAATAAACAACAACAAAAACATGAACAGGAAAGGTGTATAAATATCCAATAAAATTATATTTTCATCAGCGTTCTAAGAAAAAGAATTGATTTGAAGAAAAAAAATATGAATTAACCAAAAAGCAATATCCCTATGAAATAATTTCAAATTAAAAAAAAAAATATTTAACTTTATTTTACATTTTAAAGGATAAACAAAATTTGGCAAAAAACAAATTATTTTAAAGAAAAAAACAAAAATTAATTAAAAAATAAATACTACCAAAAATTTATTTAAATAATCAAAAATAAGAAAAAAAAATATTTAAGTGAAAAAAATATTTAATAAAAAAATTTGCATTTAGTTTTACAAAAAGAAGAAACATAACCCAAAAAAACTAACTCTAAAGAATTTATTTAACGAAAAAAATAAAAACAAAATCAAGTGTTAATAATTTCAAAATTTTACGTTAAAAAAATAATTTTGAAAAAAATCAACAACAACAATTTCACATTGTACCTACAACAAACAAACAACAGCAGCAAACCATTTCTTTTTGGTGATCTTATAAACAAAAAACTAATTTGAAAAAAAATATTTTTGTTTCTTTTGGTGATCTTATAAAAAAAAAAAACAAATTAAAAAAACAAGCATTTTTTTCAATTTTTTTTAAAACAAAAAAATTTCCAAATTTTTGTTCGAATTTCCTCATTTGTGAATTTTGAATTTGTGTGTGTAATCCAACGGCCATAGCATGCACGGACATCATCATCATCATCATCACAACCAGGGAGCGACGATTTTCCATCTAGACGAGATTTTATAAAATGCACGTTAAACCAACCACCACCCAACGCAGAGTAAGTGGACCTGGAGCATTTGGAACATTCAGCGACCAATGGTAAGTGCAGAACCTTTTTTTCTTCAGATTTTTAATTTTTCTGTTACATGTTTCTATCTGTTACCCTTCTCCTACCTCTCTCAATCACTTTGTCTATATCTCTTGTCTATGTATTTTTTGTTTGTTTGTGTGTGTTTTATGTTCTCCTGAGTTTTATTTTATCCTTCATGTGTCACAAACTAACATTATTATCTCACCTACACTAATATGGATTATTGTCTAAGTATATATAGAGAGATTATAGTTAATTTGTGTGTGTGTGTGTCTGTGTAAACTATTGACACAATTATCTGTGTAGTAGTTACAAAATGAACAAAAAAAAAAAAACAAAATACACAGGATAATAAGAGGAATAAGACAACAAAAAACGGAAATGGAATATGGTGTGGACTTAAAAAAAAATAAAAAATATTTTCTGTTTTTCAAAAAAAATATTTTTTAGAGTCCAGTCAAGGCGTGGATTTTTAAAAAAATATTTTTTAAAGTCCAGTCAAGGTGTGGATTTTTAAAAAAATATTTTTTAGAGTCCAGTCAAGGCGTGGATTTTAAAAAAAAAATATTTTTTAGAGTCCAGTCAAGGCGTGGATTTTTAAAAAAATATTTTTTAGAGTCCAGTCAAGGCGTGGATTTAAAAAAAAGGCGTGGATTTTAAAAATCCTGATAGACCCATGGTTTTTAGAGTCCAGTCAAGGCGTGGATTTTTAAAAAATATTTTTTAGAGTCCAGTCAAGGCGTGGATTTTTAAACAATATATTTTTCAGAGTCCAGTCAAGGCGTGGATTTTTAAAAAAATATTTTTTAGAGTCCAGTCAAGGCGTGGATTAAAAAAAAAATATTTTTTAGAGTCCAGTCAAGGCGTGAATTTAAAAAAATATATTTTTTAGAGTCCAGTCAAGGCGTGGATTTAAAAAAAAATATTTTTCAGAGTCAAGGCGTGGATTTAAAAAAAAATATTTTTCAGAGTCAAGGCGTGGATTTTTAAAAAAATATTTTTTAGAGTCCAGTCAAGGCGTGGATTTTTAAAAAAAAATATTTTTTAGAGCCCAGTCAAAGCGTGGATTTTTAAAAAAATATTTTTTAGAGTCCAGTCAAAGCGTGGATTTTTAAAAAAATATTTTTTAGAGTCCAGCCAAGGCGTGGATTTTTAAAAAAATATTTTTTAGAGTCCAGTCAAGGCGTGGATTTTTAAAAAAATATTTTTTAGAGTCCAGTCAAGGCGTGGACTTTTAAAAAAGATTTTTAGGGTTCAGTCAAGTCGTGAATTTAAAAAAAATATTTTATAGGGTCCAGTCAAGTCGTGAATTTAAAAAAATATTTTATTTTGTAGGGTCTATGCAAGGGTTGGATTTTTCAAAGAATAATTTTTGTGGTCTAAGCAAGGCGTGGATTTTTCAAAGAATATTTTTTAGGGTCCAAGCAAGGCGAATATTTTTATAAATTGTGTATGGCCTTCCATGGGCGTAGTTTTTTAAAGAATACTTTTACAGGGCCTCCTAAAGGCTTTGTGATACCCTTCACCACACTGTGGTACAGGGTATTATGTCTTTGTGTATATGTTCGTAACAGACAAATTTAATCGAGATAGACCCATGGTCCCTTTTGAGAATATGCATAGAATCACTTTCTGAGTCGATTTATGAATGTCCGTCCGTCCGTCTGTTGATGTTAAATTGTAAACAAAGTACAGGTCGCATTTATGATCCGAATTGGATGAAATTTGTCACAGCTCATTTGTTTGGCCCAAGGACGAACCCTATTGAAATTGGGAAAAATCGGTACAGATGTTAGCTCCCATATATAGTATCGTCCGATGTTATGTGAATGATGCACAAAAATCCCAATATTTGTCCGATTGGCACAAAATTCTGCACGAAAGTACTGAATTATGTCTAGACTGATATCTGCGAAGTTTTATTAAAATCGGTTCAGATTTAGATATAGCTCCCATATATATTTTCGTCCGATTTAGGGTAAATTGGGCGGCAAAGTCCCTAAATATCTTTCGATTTGCACGAAATTTGGCATTACGTACTGAATTTAGCCTAGAATGATGTCTGCCAAGTTTGGTGAAAATCAGTTCCGATTTATATATAGCTCCCATTTATATTTTCGTCCGATTTAATGTAGATGGTGCACCAAAGTCCCTATATATCTTTCGATTTGCACGAAATTTGGCACAGCGTAATGAATTAGGTCTAGAATGATGCGTGTTAAGTTTCCTGAAAATTGGTCCAGATTTAGATATAGCTCCCATATATATTTTCGTCCGATTTAAGGTAAATGATGCTCCAAAGTCCCTTAAAATCTTTCGAAATTTGGCACAGCGTAATGAGTTAGGTCTAGAATGATGTGTGTTAAGTTTCCTGAAAATCGTTTCAGATTTAGATATAGCTCCCATATATATTTTCGTCCGATTTAAGGTAAATGGGGCACCAAAGTCCCTATATATCTCTCGATTTGCACGAAATTTAGCATAGCGTACTAAATTGAGTGTATAATGATGAGCTTTAAGTTTCGTGAAAATCGGTCCAGATTTAGATATAGCTCCCATATATAGTTTCGTCCGATTTAATGTAAATGGCGCACCAAAGTCCCTATATATCTTTCGATTTCCACGAAATTTGTCATATCACACTGAATTAAGTACATAGTGATGTGTGTTTAGTTTCGTGAAAATCGGTTCAAATTTACATATAGCTCCCATATATATTTTCGTCCGATTTAAGGTAAATGGTGCACCAAAACCCCTAAATATATTTCGATTTGCACGAATTTTGGCTTAACCTACTAAATTGAACCTAGAGTGATGTCTGCCAAGTTTCGTGAAAATCGGCCCAGATTTAGATATAGCTCCCATATATATTTTCGTCCGATTTAATGTAAATGGACCGCTAAAGTTCCTAAATATCTTTCGATTTGCACGAAATTTAGCACAGCGTAATGAATTAGGTCTAGAATGATGTGTGTTAAGTTTCGTGAAAATTGGTCCAGATTTAGATATAGCTCCCATATATATTTTCGTCCGATTTAAGGTAAATGGTCCACCAAAGTCCCTATATATCTTTCGATTTGCACGAAATTTAGCATAACGTACTGAATTTAGCCTAGAATGATATCTGCCAAGTTTCGTGAAAATCGGTTCAGATTTAGATATAGCTCCCATATATATTTTCACCCGATTTAAGGTAAATGGTGCACCGAAACCCCTAAATATGTTTCGATTTGCACGAATTTTGGCATAGCGTACTAAATTGTGTGTATAATGATGAGTGCTAATTTTTCTGAAAATCGGTTCAGATTTAGATATAGCTCCCGCATATATTTTCGTCCGATTTAATGTAAATGGTCCGCCAAAGTTCCTATATATGTTTCGATTTGCACGAAATTTGACATAGCGTACTAAATTGAATTTATAATGATGTATACTAAGTTTCGTAATAACCGGTTCAGATTTAGATATAGCTCCCATATATATTTTCCTCCGATTTAAGGTAAATGGTGCACCATTCGTTCAACTGCATGTCAGTGTTCTTCCGAAAAGTCTTTTAGGTGACTTTGTAGAATATACCCAAAGTGGTGAAGGGTATCATATAGTCGGCCCAGTCCGATTTTACTACTTTCCTTACTGGTTTAAAGAATATTTTTTTTCAGGGTCTTCTAAAGACTTTGTATTTTTTTAACAGCATGTTTTTGTAAAATTCCAAACGAACGAATTCGAGTGACTTACGACCAAACCATTATTTATGTTTATAGATGTTTTCTGATTCAAAACAAAAATAAATGACATATTTTTCAAAACCAAGGAGTTTGGTCGTAAGACACTCGAATTCGTTCGTTTGGAATTTTACAAAAACAGGCTGTAAATAATATTTTTCCTCCATATTCCGTAGGGTGCGTATGATGTATGAATGGCTATTCGATTGCCATGTAAATCATACGCCACATTAAACAGTAATGCCAAACACCAATCCTTCACTGCAATTTAAAATGTTTTCTTCAAAAAAAAAAAAAAAAAAAAAAAAAGTAAATAAATAAAAAAAAAATATTACATTGATCCAATGGGAGTTATTGGAAAATATATAAAAAATACAATAATAAAAAAATCACACACACACACAATGAGCAATGGCCTTTCCCTTCCCTTAAGGCTAATTATACTCCTGGGAAATGGTGGAGCGAGCGAGATATTTAAAGTGATGAAATAACAATCGTAACAGCAACAATAACCACAATTACAACAACAACAATTTTGGAAACATGCAAACAGTTAACCTTTGTTGCTGGAATCGCGCCATTGGTGGTTTTTGTTTTCTGTCAATGCCACGCGCACACACACACCAGCACACACATCCAAATGACCATAAACATTTCCGTTTTACAATTGCGTTTCACTTATCGTCCTGTGTAATCTCTGGCAAATGTAATAACAAAAAAAAGCAACAATAATCACAAAAATAAATTAATGAACCATAGAATGAATGAAAACGAAATACACAAAACAAAACCATTTACCATTTTTATGTCTTCTCAATATTCGGATTATTTTATAGTCATCGGTTTTATTGTTGGTTATCGATAACACTGGGCAACAAAAAAATAAAAACATTTTTTTATGATCCACCTAGGATTTGGTTTTGTGACAGAATAATTTTTCAGGGTCCAGCCAAAGCGTGGATTTTTAAAAGAATATTTTTGAGGGTCTAGCCAAGGCGTGGATTTTTTAAAGAATATTTTTCAGGGTCTAGCCAAGGCGTAGATTTTTTAAAGAATATTTTTCAGGGTCCTTTAGAGGCGTGGATTTTTTAAAGAATATTTTTTAGGGACCTTCAGAGGCGTGGATTTTTTAAAGAATATTTTTCAGGGTCCTTTAGAGGCGTGGATTTTTTAAAGAATATTTTTCAGGGTCTAGCCAAGGCGTAGATTTTTTAAATAATATTTTTCAGGGTCCTTTAGAGGCGTGGATTTTTTAAAGAATATTTTTTCAGGGTCCTCCTAAGGCGTGGATTTTTTAAAGAATATTTTTTCAGGGTCCTCCTAAGGCGTGGATTTTTTAAAGAATATTTTTTCAGGGTCCTCCTAAGGCGTGGATTTTTTAAAGAATATTTTTTCAGGGTCCTCCTAAGGCGTGGATTTTTTAAAGAATATTTTTTCAGGGTCCTCCTAAGGCGTGGATTTTTTAAAGAATATTTTTTCAGGGTCCTCCTAAGGCGTGGATTTTTTAAAGAATATTTTTTCAGGGTCCTCCTAAGGCGTGGATTTTTTAAAGAATATTTTTCAGGGTCCTTTAAGGCGTGGATTTTTTAAAGAATATTTTTCAGGGTCCTTTAGAGGCGTGGATTTTTTAAAGAATATTTTTCAGGGTCCTTTAGAGGCGTGGATTTTTTAAAGAATATTTTTCAGGGTCCTTTAGAGGCGTGGATTTTTTAAAGAATATTTTTCAGGGTCCTTTAGAGGCGTGGATTTTTTAAAGAATATTTTTTCAGGATCCTCCATTTTTTTGAATATTGTTGTACAGTGTTATCCATCGAAACTTGACACAATCTTTTCTTGTATAGTTTCCCCTTTCCATTCCTCTTTCATTTTCATTTCATCCGTTTTTATGTTGTTGCTGTTTTTTTTAGTTAGATTAGTATTCTTTGATTGTGCTCCACCTTCTATTTCTTATCCCTTTCTTCAATGTTGGGTTTGTGTTTATTTTCGAAGTGCTTTCCTGTTCTGTTCTGTCTGTCTCCTTTTTGTTTTGTGTTGGTTATGAAATACGAACTATTTAATGGTATTACGTGGTTAATATTAATGTTCCAATGTGTTGTATAACCTCAAAAAAAAAAAAAAAAAAAAAAATGAAAATAGAAATAGAAAAAAAAATATATAAAAATAAAATAAATGTTGTTAATATTGTTCGATATTGTAATTTTGTGTTAATGGTTTCATCAAAAAAAAAAAAAAAAAAAAAAAAATGGAAATTCAACACCTAACCTGAGAAACCAATCTTATTACCCATAAGCTATAAGAAATCCGTCCTTAGTTGCTTTTCCATTATTTTTATTTTCTTCCATGTTATCCTTCTGGTTCTATATACCTTCCTTAATATCTCTGCATTTTTTGTTATCGTAATTTTATTTTCAAATTTTATAGTTTTCTTTTAGGTGGTATCATAAAAGAAAGAAAGAAACAAATTCTGTGAAAATTGAAAAAGTGTTTCGAAAAAAAAAGAAACAACGAAAATTGAAATCCTTGGCTTCCTGCGTCCCCTTTTGTTTGCTGTTGTGCAATGATGACCCTTTTTTATTGATATTTGGAGCTTTGTTTCGTTTGCTTTTCATTTTTTGAAGCATACTTTGTGGCGCTTGCGAATAATTGAGTTGAGTTGATTTAGTCAATTTAGTTTCTGTTGATTGCATCTTGACATGACAACGAAGAAGAAAAAAAATCATTAAAAAATAAGCAAACTCACACACACACATACATACATATATTAATATATAATAGGGATGAGTTTTAATGATGAAGTCATAATGCTGGAAAATTAAATGAAAATTTTCAGTGCTGATGTTTTTCAATTCTTTCTTGAGGGTCCACTTTAAGGCCTACCAAAGGCGTGGATTTTTTAAAGAATATTTTTTCAAGGCCTACCAAAGGCGTGGATTTTTTAAAGAATATTTTTTCAAGGCCCACCAAAGGCGTGGATTTTTTAAAGAATATTTTTTCAAGGCCCACCAAAGGCGTGGATTTTTCTATAAGGCGAATTTTTTCAGTTACCCTGAGGAGACTTTTTTCTATAGAAAAAAATGTCATCAGGTCCCCTGAGGACTATTTTTTCTATAGAAAAAAATGTCATCAGGTCCCCTGAGGACTATTTTTTCTATAGAAAAAAATGTCATCAGGTCCCCTGAGGACTATTTTTTCTATAGAAAAAAAAATGTCATCAGGTCCCCTGAGGACTATTTTTTCTATAGAAAAAAAAATGTCATCAGGTCCCCTGAGGACTATTTTTTCTATAGAAAAAAATGTCATCAGGTCCCCTGAGGACTATTTTTTCTATAGAAAAAAAGTCATCAGGTCCCCTGAGGACTATGTCATCAGGTCCCCTGAGGACTACTTTTTCCACAGAGGACTACTTTTTTATACCCTTCACCACACTGTGGTACAGGGTATTATGTCATAGTGCATATGTTTGTAACAGGCAAAAGGAAACGAGATAGACACATGGTTCCTTTTGAGAATATGCATAGAATCACTTTTTGAGTCGATTTACGCGTACATGTATTTTTGTGAACAAAGTACAGGTCGTATTTATGATTCGATTTGGATGAAATTTCGCATAGGTCACTTATTTGGCCCAAGGACAAACCCTATTGAAATTGGGAAAAATCGGTTCAGATTTAGATATGGCTCCCATATATATTTTCGTCCGATTTAATAAACATGGTCCACCAAAGTCCCTATATATCTTTCGATTTGCACGAAATTTGGCACAGCGTAATGATTTAGGTCTAGAATGAGGTGTGCTAAGTTTCGCGAAAATCGGTTCAGATTTAGATATAGCTCCCATATATAGTTTTGACGATTTTATGTAAATGGTGTACCAATGTCCCCATATATCTATCGATTTGCACGAAATTTAGCATTACGTACTGAATTGAACATAGAATGATGTCTGCCAAGTTTCGTGAAAATCGGTTTAGATTTAGATATAGCTCCCAAATATATTTTCGTCCGATTTAATGTAAATGGTGCACCAAAGCCCCTATATAACTTTCGATTTGCACGAAATTTGGCACAGCGTTATGATTTAGGCCTAGAATGATGTGTGTTAAGTTTCCTGAAAATCGGTTCAGATTTAGATATAGCTCCCATATATATTTTCGTCCGATTTTAGGTAAATGGTCCACCAAAGTCCCTATATATCTTTCGATTGGCACGAAATTTGGCACAGCGTAATGATTTAGGCCTAGAATGATGTGTGTTAAGTTTCGTGAAAATCGGTTCAGATTTAGATATAGCTCTTATATATATTTTCGTCCGATTTAATGTAAATGGTCCACCAAATCCCCTATATAACTTTCGATTTGCACGAAATTTGGCACTGCGTAATGATTTAGGCCAAGAATGATTTGTGTTAAGTTTCCTGAAATTCGGTTCAGATTTAGATATAGCTCCCATATATATTTTCGTCCGATTTTAGGTAAATGGTCCACCAAAGTCCCTATATATCTTTCGATTTGCACGAAATTTGGCACAGCGTAATGAGTTAGGTCTAGAATGATGTGTGTTAAGTTTCGTAAAAATCGGTTCACATTTAGATATAGCTCCGGTATGTATTTTCGTCCGATTTAATGTAAATGGTCCACCAAAGTCCCTATATATCTTTCGATTTGCATGAAATTTGGCACAGCGTTATGATTTAGGCCTAGAATGATGTGTGTTAAGTTTCCTGAAAATCGGTTCACATTTAGATATGGCTTCTATATCTGTCCAAATGAAAAATTTAGTATCGGTTGCAGAATAACATGTTTATGGATCCAATTTCATTGTACTGGTCCTTTAAAAATGCGACGTCTGTTAGGATTCATCTGTTGAATATATCCAAAATAGTGGAGGGTATCATATAGTCGGTCCCGTCCGATTTTACTATTTTCCTTACAGGCTCTATAGAAAAAAAATGTATAGAAAAAATGTCATCAGGAATTCTTTTTATAGAAAAAATTTTTTAGGTCCCCTGAGGAGACTTTTTTTATAGAAACCAGTAAGGAAAGTAGTAAAGTCGGACTGGGCCGACTATATGATACCCTTCACCACTTTGAGTATATTCTACAAAGTCAACTAAAAGGCTTTTCGGAAGAACATTGACACGAAGTTGAACGAAAGATATATAAGAACTTTGTTGCAGCATTTACCTTAAATTGGACGAAAATATATGGAAGCTATATCTAAATCTGAACCGATTTTCAGGAACCGATTATCACGAAACATAGAACACTTTGTTATAGACTCAATTTAGTACGCTATGCTAAATTTCGTGCAAATCGAAAAATATTTAAGGACTTTGGCGCCCCATTTACCTTAAATCGGACGAAAATATATATGGGAGCTATATCTAAATTTGAACCGATTTTCAGGAAACTTAACACACATCATTATAGACCTAATTCATTACGCTGTGCAAAATTTCGTGCAAATCGAAATATATATAGGGACTTTGGTATACAATTTTTCTTAAATCGGATGAAAATATATATGGGAGATATATCTAAATCTGAACCGATTTTCACGAAACTTTGTACACATCATTATAGACACAATTTAGTACGCTATGCCAAAATTCGTGCAAATCCAAAGATTTCCAGGGACTTTAGTAGACTATTTACCTAAAATCGGGCGAAACTATATACCGGAGCTATATTTAAATCTGAACCGATTTTCACGAAACTTAGCACTCATCATTATAGACTCAATTTAGTAGTAGTATATAGGGACTTTGGTACACAATTTTCCTTAAATCGGATAATAATATATATGGGAGCTATATCCAAATCTGAACCGATTTTAACAAAACTTCGCAGATATCAGTCTGGACCTTATTCAGAACGCTGTGCAAAATTTTGTACCAATCGGACAAATATTGGGAGTTTGGTGCATCATTCACATAAAATCGGACGACTATATATATGGGAGCTATATCTAAATGTGAACCGATTTTCTTCAATTTCAATTGGGTTGGTCGTTGGGCCAAATAAGTGAACTGTGCCAAATTTCGTCCAAATCGGATCATAAAAGCGACCTGTACTTTGTTAACAAAAATACATGGACGGACGGACATGCGTAAATCGACTCAGAAAGTGATTCTATGCATATTCCCAAAAGGAACCATGGATCTATCTCGATTCCTTTTGCCTGTTACAAACATATGCGCAAAGACATAACACCCTGTACCACAGTGTGGTGAAGGATATAAAAAGTAGTCCTCAGAAGACCTGAGGAATTTTCTATGGAAAAAGGGGACCTGAGGATTTTTTTCTATAGAAGTCTCCTCGGGGGACCTGAGGATTTTTTCTATACTAAAAAATGTCATCAGGTCCCTTGAGGACTACTTTTTTCTATAGAAAACAGTTCTCAGGTCCCTGAGGAGAACTTTTTTGTAGAAAAAATTCCTCAGGACACTGAGGCCCTTAGGAGAATTTTTTCTATAGAAAAAAATTCCTCAGGTCCCCGGAGGACTACTTTTTTTATAGAAAAAATTCCTCAGGACACTGAGTTGACTTTTTTCTATAGAATACATTTTTTCAAGTCCCCTAAGGAGACTTTTTTCTAAAAAAAAAAATCCAGGACCCTGAGACTATTCTCTATAGAAAAAATTCCTAAGGGCTTTGAGGACACTTTTGTGTATAAAAAAATTCCTCAGGCCCCATGAGGACTATTTCTTTGTAAAGAAATAAAATCGTCAGGACTCCTGAGAATTTCTGTTTTTCCCAAAAAAAAATCTCAGGTTCCTTGAGAACTCAGGACAACATTTTCTATAAAAAAAAGAAAATGTCCTGAGGACTACATTTTCTATAGAACAAAATCCTCAGGGCTCTGAAGAGTCTTTAAAAAATACTCTGCTCTGAGGTGGCTGTTTTCTTTAAAATTCCTTAGGATACTGAGACAAACTTTTATGTTCTAACATCTGTCCTTTTGTTGTGAAAATGTATTAATCTGACATTTGGGTTTCGGAATTATCTGTGGACCCATTATTTACGTTCAAAAAAAGTTTTGACAAAATATGACCATATGTATGTATGTACGTTTATTTCCACACCCTGCATTATAAATACGGCCATTAACATTTCAAATGAGGATTGAGAATGTCATTTTACAAAAACAACAACAACAAAAAATATGACATATGAACACATAAATGTCAAATAAAGAAAAACAGACATAATTTTCGAACATTTGTGACCAATTGCCGGGGCTTAAGGGATTTTTCGGTTTCCCATTTCGATTTGAGTAATTTATGTTTTTGTATTTTTTATTTTTTTGGTTGCTGCTGATGTTGTTGTTGTTATTGCCGTTGTTTTATTAGACAAAATTTGTATATTTGAGTTTATTGTGTTGTTGTTGTTGTTGCTGTTGTTATTTTATGTAGCATATGTTGTTCTACATTATAATGTTTATATAATATGCCACAATTTATAGGAGTTCCCAGTGACAGCAAAAAAAGCACACACACATACATACATATTTACATAAATGCCTATCAGAAGCCTCTCTGCCAGCCCTTTCATAAACATGAATACATACATATTTTACATACATTTGTGTTGTATTTTCCAGTGAGTGTGTATGTGAGGGGGAATCACATTTGTTTGGATTATGACCTCCCTCACCTCTTTGCCAACCACTGCAAATCTCTGTGGCTTATAGCTAAAAATCATAAAATATGGGTCACAATTTCCATTGACCACAAAACAGAGAGAGAGAGACAAATAAACTGACAGACACAGGACGACAACAACACCAACACCTATAAAAATATGTAATTTAAATTAATGTTGCCAAACCTAATTGACCACTCATTTTAACCACTTTTAACAAAGTGTCACATGGGTTTTGCTAATAATTGTAACAAATTTGCTATTAGAGGGGGAGAGGAAGAGGCTCAAAATTTACCAAATAATTAATAAATGGGGATTTAGAATATTGTACGGATTTAAATAATAATATTTATATTTTGATCAAATGAAATGTGTGACTAGGGATAAGAAAAAAAATAAAAATTAAATAAAATTGGATATAGAAAAAAATAAATCAATTTCAGGGGATCAGGCCCAACAATGTGCGGATTTTTAAAGATACTTTTTTTAAAAACCACAAAGATTTCGGTTTGGTTTTTTTTAACGGCCAATATAGGTGTGGATTTTTTGTATTTAAAAAACTGCTGCTGAAGATATTTTTTTACAAAAAAAAAATCACCAGCGCTATGAGGAGACATTTTTCTACAAAGAAAATCCTCTGAGAGCTAGAATGAGACATTTTTCTGTAGAAAAAAATCCTAAGGGCTCCGAGGAGACATTTCTCCATAGAAAACAATTCCTTATGGGCCTGTATAAACTATTCTATAGAAAAAAATTCAAGTCAGGCCCCTGAGGAGGAGACTTTTGTGTATAGATAAAAATTCCTCAGGTCCCTGAGGACTATTTTTTTTTTTTTGTAAAAAAAAAATAAAATCCTCAGGTCCCCTGAGAAATATTTTTCTCCTGAGAACAACTTTTTCCTACTTTTTTCCCATAGAAAAAAATTTCTAGGCGCCTGTGGAAAATTTTTTCTAAATTCACGTCAAAAAAATAAAATCCTCAGGTCCACTGAGAAATATTGATTTCTACATAAAATTAAACCGCAGGTCTCCTAAGAACTATTTTTTCCTACTTTTTTCCAGAAATCCTCAAAGCCATGAAGGGACATTTTTCTATAGAAAAAATTCCTCAGGTCCCGTGAGGACTATGTTTCTTTTTCTTTTTTTAAATCCTCAGGTACCCTGAGAACTATTTTTTTCCATAGAAAAAATTTCTAGGCGCCTGTGGAAAATTTTTTCTATAGAAACAAAATCATGTCAGGTTCCTGAGGAGGAGACTTTTGTGTATCGATAAATATTACTCAGGTCCCCTGAGGATAATTATTTTTTGTAAAAAAAAATAAAATCCTCACATCCCCTGAGAAATACTGTTATCTGCAGGTCTTCTGAGAACTATTAGTTCCTACTTTTTTCCAGAAATCCTCAAAGCCTTGAGTGGACATTTTTCTATAGAAAAAATCACTCAGGTCCCGTGAGTACTACGTTTTGTTTATAGAAAAAACTTCTCAGGTCCCCTGAGGACTATTAAAAAAAAAGAAAAAAAAAAATAAAATAAAATCCTCTGGTCCACTGAGAAATATTGTTTTTTACATAAAAATAAACCTCAGGTCTCCTGAGTCCAATTTTTCCTACTTTTTTCCAGAAATCCTCAGAGCCCTGAGGAGACATTTTCTATAGGAACAAAATCCTAAGGGCTCTGAGGAGTCATTTCTTTATAGAAAAAAAATTCATTTCAAAATTCAATTCAAAATACATCTCCTGAAAAGTACTGTTATCTACAGAAAAATAAACCTCAGGTCTCCTGAGAACAATTTTTTCCTACTTTTTTAAAGCCTTGAGGGGACATTTTTCTATAGAAAAAATTTCTCAGGCCCCCTGAGGACTATGTTTCATTTTATTTTTTTGTAAAAAATAAAATCCTCTGTTCCCCTGAGAAATATTGTTTTCCTCATGTCTCCTGAGAACTGTTTTTTTTCTTACTTTTTTCATAGAAAAAAATTCCTAGGCGCCTGTGGAAATTTTATTCTATAGAAAAAAAATTCACGTCAGATCCCTGAGGAGGAGACTTTTGTGTATAGATAAAAATTCCTCAGGCCCCCTGAGGACTATTTTTTTTTTTTTGTAAAAAAATATAATCCTCAGGTCTCCTGAGAAATACTCTTTTCTACAGAAAAATAAACCTCAGGTCTCCTGAGAACGATTTTTTCATACTTTTTTTCCAGAAATCCTCAGAGCCCTGAGAAGACATATTTTTTATAGGAACAAAATCCTAAGGGCTCCGAGAAGTCATTTCATTATAGAAAAAAACTCAAAAATTCTCAGGCCTTTGGGTAGACTTTTGCGTACATACAAAAATTCCTCAGGTCCTCTGAGGACTATTTTTTTTGTACAGAAAATAAAATCCTAAGGTCTTTTACTTAATATCGGACGAAAATATATATGGGAGCCATATCTAAATTTGAACCGATTTTCACGAAACTTACTACACATCATTCTGGGCTTAATTCAGTACTCTATGCCGAATTTCGTGCAAATCGAAGGATATATAGGAACATTGGTGCACCATTGTCCTAAAATCGGACGAAAATATATATGGGCGCTATATCTGAATCTGAACCAAATTTCCCGAAATTCAACACACATCGTTCTAGACTTAATTCAGTGCGCTATGCAAAATTTCGTGCAAATTTAAGGATATATTTAGGGACTTTTACTTAAAATCGGACGAAAATATATATGAGAGCTATATCTAAATCTGAACCGATTTTCAGGAAACTTAACACACATCATTCTAGACTTAATTCAATACGTTTTGCAAAATTTCGTGGAAATCGAAATATATAAAGGTACCTTGGTGCACCAATTTCATTAAGACGGACGAAAATATATATGTGGGAGCTATATCTAAATCTGAACCGATTTTCACGAAACTCAACACACATCATTCCATACTCAATTCAGTATGCTATGCCAAATTTAGGGCAAATCGAAGGATATATAGGAACTTTGGTGCACCATTTACCTAAAATCGGACGAAAATATATATGGGCGCTATATCTAAAACTGAACCGATTTTAACGAAATTTAAAACACATCATTTCAGACTTATTTTTTAGTATGCTATGCCAAATTTCGTGCAAATCGAAATATATATAGGGACTTTGGTACACCGTTTACATTAAATCGGTCAAAAATATATATGGGCGATATATTTAAATCTGAACCGATTTTCACGAAACATTACACACATCACTCTAGACCTAATTTAGTACGCTATGCCAAATTTCGTGGAAATCGAAAGATATATAGGTACCTTGGTGAAACGAAAATATGTATGGGAGCTATATCTAAATATTTCAATAGGTTTGTCCATGGGCCAAATAAATGAGCTGTACCAAATTTCATCCAATTCGAATCAAAAATGCGACCTGTACTTTGTTTACAATTTAACATGGACGGATTGACAGACGGACGGACATGCATAAACCGACTCAGAAAGTGATCCTATGCATATTCTCAAAAGGAACCATGTGTCTATATGGATTCCTTTTGCCTGTCACAAACATATGCACAAAGCCATAAAATACACTGTATTTGTCAAGGACCTGAATATGGCGTGGGGTTTTTAAAGAATATTTGTCAAGGACATGGCGTGGATTTTTTTTTTAAATACCTTTCAAGATCCACCACAAAGCGTGGATTTTTTAAAGAATATTTTATAAGGACCTGCACATGGCGTGGGGTTTTTAAAGAATATTTTTCAAGGACTTGAATATGGCGTGAATTTTTAAAGAATATTTGTCAAGGACTTGCACATGGCGTGGATTTTTTAAGGAATATTTTCAAGGATCTCCACAAGGCGTAGATGTTTTAAATAATATTTTTTAAAGACATCCACAAGGCGTGGATTTGTTAAAGATTATTTCTCAAGGACCTCCACAAGTCGTGGGTTTTTTAAAGAATATTTTTTAAGGACCTCCACAAGGCATGGATTTGTTAAAGAATATTTTTTAAGGGTCTCCACTAGGCGTGGATTTGTTAAAGAATATTTTTAAAGGCCAACTGAGGCGTGGATTTATTAAAGAATATTTTAAAGGACCTCCACAAGGCGTGGATTTTTTAAAGAATATTTTTTAAGGACCTCCACAAGGCGTGGATTTTTTAAAGAATAATTTTTTAAGGACCTCCACAAGGCGTGGATTTTTTAAGAATAATTTTTTTAAGGACCTCCACAAGGCGTGGATTTTTTTAAGAATAATTTTTTAAGGACCTCCACAAGGCGTGGATTTTTTTAAGAATAATTTTTTAAGGACCTCCACAAGGCGTGAATTTTTTAAAGAATATTTTTTAAAGGACCCTAACAAGGCGTGGATTTTTTAAAGAATATTTTTTAAGGACCTCCACAAGGCGTGGATTTTTTAAAGAATATTTTTTAAGGACCTCCACAAGGCGTGGATTTTTTAAAGAATATTTTTTAAGGACCTCCACAAGGCGTGGATTTTTTAAAGAATATTTTTTAAGGACCTCCACAAGGCGTGGATTTTTTAAAGAATATTTTTTAAGGACCTCCACAAGGCGTGGATTTTTTAAAGAATATTTTTTAAGGACCTCCACAAGGCGTGGATTTTTTAAAGAATATTTTTTAAGGACCTCCACAAGGCGTGGATTTTTTAAAGAATATTTTTTAAGGACCTCCACAAGGCGTGGATTTTTTAAAGAATAATTTTTTTAAGGACCTCCACAAGGCGTGGATTTTTTAAAGAATATTTTTTAAGGACCTCCACAAGGCGTGGATTTTTTAAAGAATATTTTTTAAGGACCTCCACAAGGCGTGGATTTTTTAAAGAATATTTTTTAAGGACCTCCACAAGGCGTGGATTTTTTAAAGAATATTTTTTAAGGACCTCCACAAGGCGTGGATTTTTTAAAGAATATTTTTTAAGGACCTCCACAAGGCGTGGATTTTTTAAAGAATATTTTTTAAGGACCTCCACAAGGCGTGGATTTTTTAAAGAATATTTTTTAAGGACCTCCACAAGGCGTGGATTTTTTAAAGAATATTTTTTAAGGACCTCCACAAGGCGTGGATTTTTTTAAGAATAATTTTTTAAGGACCTCCACAAGGCGTGGATTTTTTAAAGAATATTTTTGAAAGGACCCACACAAGGCGTGGATTTTTTAAAGAATTATTTTTTAAGGACCTCCACAAGGCGTGGATTTTTTAAAGAATATTTTTTAAGGACCTCCACAAGGCGTGGATTTTTTAAAGAATTATTTTTTAAAGACCCACACAAGGCGTGGATTTTTTTAAAGAATTATTTTTTAAGGACCTCCACAAGGCGTGGAATTTTTAAAGAATATTTTTGAAAGACCTGAATATGGCGTGAATTTTTAAAGAATATTTTTTAAGGACCTCCACAAGGCGTGGGTTTTTTATGGACCTCCACAAGGCGTGGATTTTTTAAGGACCTCCACAAGGCGTGGATTTTTTAAAGAATAATTTTTTTAAGGACCTCCACAAGGCGTGGATTTTTTTAAAGAATATTTTTTTAAGTACCTCCACAAGGCGTGGATTTTTTAAAGAATATTTTTTAAGGACCTCCACAAGGCGTGGATTTTTTAAAGAATATTTTTTAAGGACCTCCACAAGGCGTGGATTTTTTAAAGAATAATTTTTTTAAGGACCTCCACAAGGCGTGGATTTTTTAAAGAATATTTTTTAAGGACCTCCACAAGGCGTGGATTTGTTAAAGAATATTTTTAAGGACCTCCACAAGGCGTGGATTTATTAAAGAATATTTTTAAGGACCTCCACAAGGCGTGGATTTATTAAAGAATATTTTTTAAGGACCTCCACAAGGCGTGGATTTATTAAAGAACCTTTTTAAGGACCTCCACAAGGCGTGGATTTATTAAAGAACCTTTTTAAGGACCTCCACAAGGCGTGAAAAATTATTTTATTTTCCTTTTTTATAACTAATATATTTTGTCCAAAAAATAATTTTCCATCACATTCAAAATCATTTCGAAAACGTTAACGTTTCAACACCATTAATTTTCCCCCTGTCATTCACAACTGTCTTTTGTTCCAGAATTCTCTTTCGATTTCTATTTTTATAATTTATTATTTTTTTTTGTATTGACTTTTTTTTCAGAATTTATCAAAACAATTTATTTATAAATATTTAATTTGTTTTTCCAGAAGAAAAAAGAGAAACTCAAAATAAAAATAAATCAATAAGTGAACAAAAAAAAAAAAAAAAAAAATAAATACCAAATCAAATCCAAAAAGCGAAAAAAAATCCTGAATGAAATTTTAAACCAAAAAAAAGTATTGAATATTGAAAACATCAGAAAAAAATCCTGCCCCGACCCACTCCAACAAAAAGGCAATATTTCTCTAACGATGGAACTGATGATAATGACCTCAACATTGAAGGTATTCTCACTCAAATAGAAAAAAAAATACAAATGCTTGTAAAAAATTTAAATCAATTTCTTAATTCTTACCCCCCTCTTTGCCTACTTCAAATAAAACAGTTAACTTGATTCCCTTCACAAAAACCACCCACCTCCTCTTCATTAAAATAAAAACTAAAAAATAGTTGTATTTGTAAAACTTCTTTTCACCACTAAGCTATAAAATCTCTACTACTTTTTTGTCTCGTTTGTAAAAAAAAAAACTTTTTTGCATTTACAATTAAAAATAGCAATTTTTTATAATACCCCTCGTATTGCTCTTCCCCTCTATTTTAATAAAAAAAACTTCCCAAGCAAGCCTTAAATTTAGTTAACTGCAAAAAAAAAAAAAAAACCAAAAAACACACCCAGACTTGTGTATGCTTCTTTTTCTATATAATAAAACATAAATATAATAATAAAAATTAAAAAAAAGTTAAAACATAATAAACTGCTTATGAAACTAAAGTCTCTTAAAACAGATTAAATTTTGCTAACACCACCTAAAAATAACTATTTTTTTTTAAATATTTTTATTTTTTAGTTGGCATGTCATTTTAATTTTTTTTTTTAATATTCATTTTTGTGTAATTTTTAAGGCCTACTAGATAGTTTAACCAGTAAGGAAAGTTCAAATGTCGGACGGGGTCGACTATATGATACCCTTCACCACTATGGATACATTCAAGACATGTTAATATCTACAATATCCTGTAGATATAGAAATTTCGCATACATCAGTCGGGACCTAATTTAGTACGCTGTGCAAAATTTTGTCTCAATCGGATAAATATTGGCAGTATGGTGCTACATTTACATAAAATTGGACGAAACTATATACAGCATATTTAGATATAAATCTGAATCGATTCCAACAAAATTTCTCATACATCAGTCGGCACCTAATTCAGTACTCTGTGCAAAATGTTGGAAGTTTGGTGCACTATTTACATTAAATCGGACGAAACTATACATTGAAGCTATATCTAAATCTGAACCGATTTCAACAAACCTTGGCATATAACTATCTAGACCTAATTCAATACTCTGTGCAAAATTTTGTCTCAATCGGACCACAATTGGGAGTTTGATGCATCAATAAGTTAAAATGGGACGCGTTCAAGAATCCCAAAATACCGAAAATTGAACTCGACGTACTAAATTACAGTCAATTCGGTCGAAAAATACGATCAAAACCCCCTAAATACCAAAAATTTGGAAGTACCGTTATATGGGGACTACCAGAAAAACTGGACCTATATTTATAATTTTTAGTGGAGTAATTTGGTACACAATAATAACCCAATGTACAAAATTTCAGAGAATTCAGTTATAAAACGAGCCCAAGAACCCCAAAATACCGCGACATTGGAGGTACCCTTATATGGGAGCTATCGGAAAATATGGACCCTAAACGTGGACCGATTTTCTCCAATTTCAATAGGGTTCGTCCTTGGGCCAATTAAGTGACCTGTGCCAAATTTCATCCAGATCGGATCATAAATGCGACCTGTACTTTGTTAACAAAAATACATGGACGAACGGACAGACGGAGCGACAGACGGAAATGCATAAATCGACTCAGGATGTGATTCTATGCATATTCTCAAAAGGAACCATGGGTCTATCTCGATTATTTTTGTCTGCTACAAACATATGCACAAAGACATAATACCCTGTACCACAGTGGGGTAAAGGGTATAAAAACCAGTGAGTGGGGCAGTATAGTCGGACGGTGCCGATCAGACCGACTAGAAGTCAACAAATATTACCAAGCCCTTCACCGTGGCTTGTGTTGTAATGTTCGGCTTTCAATTGTGGCCTATAGATCGACTCGAAAAAAACACAACAAATTAAGTTTTCGGTTCACTTCATCCCAAATTTATTATCTGATCACCACCGAAAATTATAGGCGTTGTCCTTGACCATAACTGAAATCTCATATCAGCGCTATATTTCCACCCTCCAGTGTGGTAATGAGTTACTAAATCATATCAGAATACGTAAGCACCTGTATATATTTAAGTGCAACTCCCACATCCGAGTACATATGACAATATAATTGGTATCAATTTAAAGGTCAACCACTCCTCGTGGATATACTATCAACTTTTGGGGTCTATGTCCTTCAGGGTTAAATATATACGCGCCAGAATAAAGTTTTGTAATTTTTCACACAAAAGTCACGGTCCATTTGACCCGCTAAATACTTAATGTCTTTTTCAAAACAAGCATGCTTATTCTATGTCCGATACCCTTGTCCATGTAAAATTTCAAGATGTTCGGACCATAACTGCGGACTCTGGAGCGACCAGAAAAACCGACAAAAATTAAGTATTTGGTCCATTTCATCCCATCTTTACCAAAAACAATAGGGATCTTCATTGACCAGAACCCATCCTACATGCAACATTTCGTGAAGATTGGTCCATAACTGTGGCCTGTATCGTGTTTACAAATTATAATGGACACACGGACGGACGGACACACATGTCTAAATCGCCTCAGTTAGTCGATATATGACGATCGGTATACTTAAAGGTGGGTCTAGGATTAATATTTCGCGGCGTTGCAAACTCTTGGGGCTGCACAAAACTATAATACCCTGACAACATAGTTGTGTAGGGTATAAAAAACTAACATTTTTTTCGAGAGGTTCCAAAGGCCTAAATTTAAACAAACATTTTCACCACACTGTGGTACATGGTATTATGTCTTTGGGCATTGTTTGTCCGTCCGTCTGTCTCTCTGTAGATGTTAAATTGTAAGCACATTTATGATCCGAATTAAAAAAAAAATTGGCATAGGTCACTTATTTGGCCCAAGGACGAACCCTATTGAAATTGGGAAAAATCGGTTCAGATTTAGATATAGCTCCCATATATATTTTCGTCCGATTTAAGGTAAATGGTGTACCAAAATCCCTATATATCCTTCGATTTGCCCAAAATTTGTCACAGCGTAATGAATAAGGTCTAGAATGATGTGTGTTAAGTTTCGTGAAAATCGGTTCAGATTTAGATATAGCTCCCATATATAGTTTCGTCCGATTTAATGTAAATCGTGTACCAAAGTCCCTATATATCCTTTGATTTCCATGAAATTTTGCATAGGGTACTGAATTAGGTCCAGAATGATGTGTATTAAGTTTCGAGTAAATCGGTTCAGATTTAGATTTAGCTCCCATATATATTCTCGTCCGATTTAATGTAAATGGTGCTCTAAAGACCCTATATGTCTTTCGATTTGCAGGAAATTTGACACAGCGTAATGAATTAGGTCTAGAATATTGTGTAGTAAGTTTCCTGGAAATCGGTTTAGATTTAGATATAGCTCCCGTATATATCTTCGTCCGATTTAATGTAAATCGTGTACCAAAGTCCCTATATATCCTTCGATTTCCATGAAATTTACCATAGCGTACTGTAAATGGTGCACTAAAATCCCTATATAGCTTTCGATTTGCACGAAGTGCGATTTGGGATGCTGAATTCAGTCTAGAATGATGTGTGTTAATTTTTCGGTTCAGATTTAGATATAGCTCCCATATATAGTTTCGTCCGATTTTATGTAAATGGTGCACCAAAGTCACTATATATCTTTCGATTTCCACGAAATTTTGCATAGGATACTGAATGTGTTAAGTTTCTTGAAAATCGGTTCCGATTTATATATATATTTTCGTACGATTTAATGTAAATTGTGCACTAAAGACCCAAAGTTTGGCCACAATTTTGTACAATATACTGAAGTTACTATAATTGAAAGTGTTATATATTGAAGTATTTCTAACAACCTGTTTTATATATTTGTTCAAAATTTTGTGTTTTTTTCTGTATTTGTATTTACACTTGATGTTGTTGTTGTCCGCATGTTCATGGGGATTTTCGTGCCTTTGAGATGGAAATCTGTCCTTACCATAGCTCGTGTGTTATGTTTCGAGAAAATCGGGTTAGATTTAAGTTCGTTCAATTTAATGTCAATGTTTCTTCGAAATGGCGACGTCTATTAGGAAACATATGTAGAATATACCCAAAGTGGTGAAGGGTATCATATAGTCGGCCCTGTCCGACTTTACAACTTTCCTTACTGGTTTTAAATTAATTTTAGGGCTTTACCAAAGGCGTGGATTTTTTAAAAGTTATTTTTAGGGGTCTACCACAGGTGAGGATTTTTTTTTAAAGTTATTTTTAGGGGTCTACCATAGGCGTGGATTTTTTAAAAGTGGGGTTTTTTCAAGAATATTTTTTCGAGGTCCTTCAAAGCCTTGTTTTTTTTAATATAATTTTTTTTGTATTTTTGTAACCTTTTCAGTTTCGGAACATCATTTATTTTCCATCTGTATGAAATTTACCATTCTTTTATGTTATTGTTATTATTGCTGTTGTTGTTTATATACCATATTTATGCAAATTATTTGTTGTTGTTAATATGTTGATGTTCTTGTTGTTGTTCTTGTTGTTTGGCATGCCATGACATATAGCATGTTTGCACTTGGTGGCTTTGTTCGTTGGTGATCTGTTTTTCTTTTATTTTCCTCTGTTGTTTTTTTCCTGTGTGTGTGTGTGATTTTTCCTCAATGCTTCATTTCATCAGAGGGCTTTTGTTTAATAGAAACAAAGCAACAAAAACAAAAGAAAAATGAAAATATGAAACATTCATTTATAGCAAATACAATAATAATAATAAAAAATAATCATAATGCAAAAATGTTAAAAATCTATTGAAATTTGCAAACATACATACACATATGTATGTCTGTACATACACATATGTATTTATTTATGGTATTCATGGATAAAAGAAAACATCTCTGAATTGTTTTTTAGCCATGATTTTCATGTGTGGCTTGGTTAAAAAAAAATACAAAAAAAAAAAAAACAGAAAATAATAATAATTTCTGCCATAACAAGGAGAGTCTGTTTCTTTTTTATAGTCAACCTGCCAAAACAATAGCCTGGCTGGCTGGCTGGCAGCCGAATTATTGCAATTAAATAACAAAGAAAAAGAAATCAAACAAAAAGGTCGATATTTAAAAAAGAGAACAAAGTGAATTTTTGATGCAATTAATAATAGAGTAAAGGAAGGGAATATACCAATTTTTTAACGGAAATTATGATTGGTGGGTTGGATGGTAATACCAAACTACCAAGCAATAATTATATTTCAATGACAACTGTGGGTGATGATTAAAAAAAACATTCTAAAGGTCTTCCATAGATGTAGATTTCTTTTTCAAAAAAATCTAGAGGCGGAAATAAAAAATAAACACACTAAGGTCCTTTGTTGGACTATACAAAAATGTTTTCAAAAATAGTTATAGGCGTGGATTTTTGTATTTTTTTTTTTTCAAAGGATAAAAAGGCGTGGATGTTTTAAAAAATGTTTTTAAAGGGACAATATTTTAAAGGATAAACAATAAATTAGAAACAAATATTTTTAAAGGATAAACAATAGACTTGGATTTTTTAAAAAATAAACCATAGAAGTGTTTTTTTTTTAATTTACAATAGGTCTGTTTTTTATTCCTTTTTTTCAAAGTATAAACAATAGGCGTGGATTTTAAAAAGATATTTATTTTGAAAAAAAATTTTTCGCCTGAAAAAATGTTTCTGTATAAAAAGTCTCCTTAGGGGTCCTGAAGGATCACAAGGCGTATATTAACAGTCCTCAGGGACATGGTAAACATTTTTCTATAGAAAAGTCTCCTCAGGGACCTGGAGAAATGTTTTCTATAGAAAAAAGTCTTCTCAGGGACCTGACGAAGTTTTTTTCAATAGAAAAAAAGTCTCCTAAGGAACCTGGCGACAATTTTTCTTTAAAAAAAGTCTTTTAGAAAAAAGTCCTCAGGGACCTATTGAGATCCATGAGGACCTGAGGGCCAGGGATGGGCCTGAAGATTTTTTCAATAGATTTTTTTACATAAAATCGGGCGAATATATATATATATATATATGGGAGCTATATCTGAACCGATTTTCACGAAATTTAACACACATCGTTCTCGACTTAATTCAGTACGCTATGCAAAAGGTACATAGGAAGGATATATAGGAACTTTGGTGCACTATTTACCTCAAATATGGGAGCTATAACTAAATCTGAACCGGTTTTCACGAAACTTGCCACTCATCATTCTAGACTCAATACAGTAAGATATGCCAAATTTCGTGCAAGTTCAAGGATATATAGGGACTTTGGTGCATTATTTCCCTCAAATCGGACGAAACTATATATGGGAGCTATATCTAAATCTCAACCAATTTTCATTTTAACAATCATCATTCTTGACTCAATTCAGTACGCTATGCCAAATTTCGTGCAAATCGAAATATATATAGCGACATTAGTGCCTCATTTGCCTTAAATCGGGCGAAAATATATATGGGAGCTATATCTAAATCTGACCCGTTTTTCTTCAATTTCAATAGGGTTCGTCCTTGGGCCAAATAATTGACTTGTGCCAAATTTCATTCAAATCGGATCATAACTACGATCTGTACTTAGTTTACAATGTAACATCTACAAACGGAGAGACATGCTAAATCGACTCAGAAAGTGATTCTATGCATATTCTCAAAAAAGGCGTGGATGTTTTAAAAAAAATAGTTTTCAAAGGATAAAAAGGCGTGGATATTTAAAAATACTATTTTTGAAAGGATAAACAAAAGGTGTGGATTAAAAAAAAATAAAAGATAAACAATAGGCGTGGATTTAAAAAATATTAATTTTGAAGAAGTCTTTTTCTATAGGAAAAAATCTCCTCAGGGGACCTGAGGAAATTTTTTTCTATAGGAAAAAATCTCCTCAGGGGATCTGAGGAAATTTTTTTCTATAGGAAAAAATCTCCTCAGGGGACCTGAGGAAATTTTTTTCTATAGAAAAAAGTCTCCTCAGGCGACTTGAGCAAATTTTTTTTTTTATAGAAACAAGTCTCTTCAGGCGACCTGAGGAAATTTTTTTCTATAACAAAAAGGCTCCTCATGGGACCTGAGGAAATTTTTTTTTCTATAGAAAAAAGTCTCCTCAGGGGACCTGAGGAAATTTTTTTCAATAGAAGAGATTGTTTCCTATAGAATAAAAGTCTTCTCAGGGAGCACGAGACACCTGACAATATTTGTCTATTGAAAGAAGTCTCCTCAGAATTTTATTTAATAAAAAAGTCTCATCGAGGTCCTGAGATTTTTTTCTATAGAAAACTATCTTCATAGGGACCTACGGTAATTTTTTCTATAGGAAAAAGTAATCCTTAGGGACTAGAAATTTTTTTAGGTAGAAAGCCTCCTCATGGGCCTAAAGATTTTTTTCTATTGAAAAAATATCTCAGTTCGATGAGGAGACTTTCTCAATAGAAAAAAAAATTCCTCAGATACATGAAGAGACTTTTTTTTAAAAGAAAAAAAATTCTCCGGCTCCTGAGGATGTTTTCACTGAGGTTCATTCTATATATTTCCTGAATACTTGCAGAGAATCCATTCCTCTGGAACCTCACTAAGAATATTCGTTTAAACTCCAACTCCTACCAGAGGTCTTAAAAAATAATTTTTAAAAATTTAATTGTAAATAAATTTAAAAAAATCATGAATTTTTCTAACATTTTCCCAAATAAATGATTTTTTTTTGTCATACTTACTGAATCATTGATTTTTAATAGTTCCCGAAAGTCACGCAATATTTTCTCCTTTTGTCCAAAAAAAAAAAAAAAAAAAAACTTCTAAACAATCGAAACCCCCCGGACCATGGCGAGGACTTAATGAATGAATGGCGTTGAAAAGAATCATTCAACAGAAACAAAACCAACAACAAACAGAACATTAGCTATAGTGGCAGTGGTCGTGGTGGTTTTACGCTTATCTGATTTTCTACCGCTTATAAATTACATAATTAAATACTCACACACACAACGACACACCGAATATTTCAATTGGCGATTGTCAATGCAATTTGCAAATGGATTCGAATCGTATCGATGCGAATTGAATTGTTGATCAGAATAATCGCCTGGCAGCTAAGCTACGGATTGTTGAGGCAGCATCATGGCTAAGTTTCGCCAGTCCAATAAAAATTAGCTTGGCTTTCAGAAACTGCGAAAAAATATTGAGTCTGGTCGGTTTGGCAAATAAATAAAAATTAAAAAAAAACTGCAACATTTAATCGCTTCCAATCTTATTTTACTGCTGCTAATCGGTCATTGTCATTGATCACTTGAATGGGTGTGTGTGTGTGTGTGTTTGTATGTATGTTTGTATATATGTCAGATGCTTGCTACATTGAGAGCCTTAGCGGGCTATGTCGATGCCGTTGTTACTTGTCGCCAAAGGCATCAGAATGACCGGCCAGCCAACTAGCTAGCCATTCACCAACCTCTCATAGCTCTCAGTACCCCAGTAAGTACATACCGACCGTCCGACAGACTGACAAACATATCTCCTCGTCGATTAAACGAGTGAGATATTGACCTTGACTTATTAATACCGTTTTTTTTTCTTTTTCTTTTTTTTGTATTTGTTGTTTTGTTATCTTCATCTCGTACGATAGAGAGACACACACACACAAACCGCCGGACCAGCAGACAGACAGAGATATACTCTTGGATACTTGTGGCCTCCATTGATGGCTCTGTATCAAGAGGAGATACACAGAGTAGTTTCTTTTAATTTTATTTCATTTTTTTGTTGCTGGGATCAGAAATGCGATTGTACATAGATATGTATGTATATGTGTCTGTATGTATGTACATATGTTTCTTTGATTTTAATTGAACAAAAATGTCTTCATCTTCCGAGCAGCTACCCCACCGTCACCACCTTCATCGTGTCTCTGGCAAGTCTCTGGCTTCTTAATTGTTCCATAATACCCTGCCAACCATACAGACAAACAAACAAATCAACAACAACAACAAAAACACACACATTTCTTTTTGCGATAGATCTTTGGCACATCAATGGATATCGGAGGAGAGAAATGGAAACAAATAGAAATACAGAATCTACAATGTTCCCCATCACACTAGTTTTAACCAGAAGTGATGCAGATGGCTTTCTTCTGCATCACTTTTGGTCACAGATAATTAAAAAAGGCCTGCATATTTTCAAGACGCGGAGAGAAGTTTCAAACATTTTTCAAGAGTCTCGATAGGCGTGGATTTTTTAAAAAATTAAAAAAAAATAGCTTCCATAGTTTTCAAAGTCCCGGATTTTTTTTTTAAATTATTTTTCAAGAGGCTCCATAGCTCGTGGTTCATTCGACGCCGATATTCACCGTCGACGCAGATCGGCCCGTAGCTATTTCAGAGAATTTTTCTTTCAAACACCCCAAAAGCTGTCTCATCTGCTTGCGCAAGTACCCATGCTTCACATCCATATAACAGCACGGGTAGTATCAGCGTCTTGTAGAGTGTGAGTTTGGTTTGGCGGGAGGTGGCCCTGTTTCTAAACTGCTTACTTAGACCATAGTAGCATCTGTTGGCCATCACAATCATTATCCGAATTTCAAAACTGACGTCATTCGTTTTATTTATGGCGGTACCAAGGTATCTATAATCTTTGACTACCTCGAAGCTGTAGTTCTCAAGTTTCACAGTTGGTCCGAGACTACTCAACGTCTTGCGCGTTCATACCATCAGCTTGGTCTTCTCGCCGTTTACTGCCAGACCCACTTTGGCAGACTCCTTCTCAATTTGTTTAAAGGCGGCTGTTACCGCTCGCAATATTTGACCCATTATATCGATGTCATCGGCGTAGGCGAGTAACATGTGTTGTTTGGTGTACAGGGTGCCATTTCTGTTCACTTTTGCCTCTCGTATGACCTTTTCCAGCAGGATGTTAAAAAGGTCACACGACAAACTATCTCCTTGACTGAATCCTCATTCGGTATTAAAGTTGTCCTGCATAGCGGTATTAATTTTGCAGTAATGCCAAAAGCAGACATGGCTTTAAACACCACCGAACGGACAGTGCTGTCGAATGTGTCGATGTGTTTTTCGTGGGGTTTTTTCAGTATATGGCGCAGGGTGAAAATCTGGTCAATGGTGGATTTGTCAGGTCTGAAGCCGCATTAGTATGGTCCAATAATATGATTGACCATTGGTTTCAGTCGTTCACACAGCACACTGTATAGCACATTAGATGCGATGGGAAGATGGCTAATTCCTCTATAGTTGGCACATATCCTCTTGTCTCCTTTTTTGTGCACGGGACACAGGATGCTGAGGTTCCCATCATTGGGCATGCATTCCTCTAGCCCAATTGTACTAATCAGCTGGTGCATGCTCCTGACCAGCATCTGAACACCAGTCTTGAATAGTTCGACTTGTAAACCATCGGCACCTGCTGCTTTATTATTCTCCAGCCGATTGATTGCTATTCCGACTTCATCTTGGCTAGGTGACTCTATACCGTCATTACTTATTGGTTCTGGAGTATCCTCTTCACCGCCACTAGCTTGATACCAGAAGCTTTTCAAAATGTTCCTTCCAGATTCTCAACATGCTGTCTGTATCTGTCACCAGGTTTCCTACTTCATATCTACAGGAGGATGTGCCTGCACCAAAGCCTTCGGTTTGGAGTTTTACTTGTTGGTAAAATTTCCGGACTTCATTCTGACTCCTGTACATCTCGATTTGCTCACACTCACGTTTTTCTGGTTTCTTATTCTGTTTTCTGAAAATACATTTCTCCTCTCTCCTTTTCTCCCGACAATTCTCCATCACATTACGTGTTGCTACTGTCTTCAGGGTTGCCCTATACGCTGCTATTTTCACATCAGTAGCATTATGATACTCCTGATCGTACCATGGGTTTCTTGGTGGTGGTTTTTGGTACCCAAGTGTTGTTTTTTGCTGCAGTTTGTAGGGAGTGGTAATTTTTTGCATGATCAATTTGATTTCTCCTTGCTTGATCAGGAGAAATCCAGGTGGCCTTGTGTATATCAAGATGCTTGAATCTGGTGCTGCTAACTACCACGTTTTTTTGCTGTCGCGAAGTCATCAACCTCATGCCGTTGTCGGATGTTTCTTCATGGGGGCTGATTGTTCCGACGGTGGGGCCAAAGATATTTTCCCTTCCGATTTTTGCATTTTAATGTCATGGCCAGGGCAGCGATCATATGTTGTTTCTAGGCGCTCATAAAATATGTCTTTGGTCTGCTCATCTTTGTCTTCGGTCGGAGCATGGGCGCAAATAAGACTGATGTAGAAGAACTTCGCTTTTCTACTCGAGTGAATCTGGAGAAGAGGTCTTTTATTCTCCTGTAAACCATAAATCCGCAGCCAAATTCATGTCTCGTTTCATGGCAGCTACAATACAGGGCGTAATCGTCCGATTTACTTACACCTGTCCCTTTCCATCGCATTTCCTGTAAGGCAATAATATCAGCTTTGTACTTCTTGAGTACATCTGCCAAAGCGAACACTGTGCCTGTTCTGTACAACTTGCTCACATTCCAAGTGCAGATTCGCAGACGGTGGTCCTTTATACGTTTGCGGGGGTCGTCAACATTAAGGGGTTTAGTTTTTATACCCTTCACCACACTGTGGTACAGGGTATTATGTCTTTGTGCATATGTTTGTCACAGTCAAAAGGAAACGAGATGGACCCATGGTTCCTTTTGAGAATATGCATAGAATCACTTTCTGAGTCGATTTATGAATGTCCGTCTGTCCGTCCATGTATTTTTGTGTACAAAGTACAGGTCGCATTCATGATCCGATTTGGATGAACTTTGGCATAGGTCACTTATTTTGGCCCAAGGAAATTGGGAAAAATCGGTTCAGATTTGGATATAGCTCCCATATAAATATTCGCCCGATTTAATGTAAATGGTCCACCAAAGTCCCCAAATATCTTACGATTTGCTCAAAATTTAGAACAGAGTAATGAACTAGGCCTAGAATGATGTGTGTTAAGTTTCGTGAAAATCGGTTCAGATATAGATATAGCTCCCATATATATTTTCATCCGATTTATTGTAAATGGTGCACCAAAGTCCCTATATATCTTTCGATTTGCACGAAATTTGGCACAGCGTAATGAATTAGGTCTAGAATGATATGTGCAAAGTTTCTTGAAAATCGGTTTAAATTTAGATATAGCTCCCACATATATTTTCCTCCGATTTAATGTAAATGATGTACCAAAGTCCCAATATACGTTTCGATTAGCACGAAATTTGGCACAGCGTAATGATTTTGGTCTAGAATGATGTGTGTTAAGTTTCCTGAAAATCGGTTCACATTTAGATATAGCTTCTGCATCTGACCAAATGACATGAAATTGGATCCATAAACATGACATGTTTATGGATCCAATTTCATTTTACTGGTCCTTTAAAAATGCAACGTCTGTTAGGATTCATCTGTTGAATATACCCAAAGTGGTGAAGGGTATCATATAGTCGGCCCCGTCCGACTTTCATTGTAGGAGGAGTTTTCCGAGTGTGGGCAACTAACCCGACGGCTCAACTCATTTTTTTTATAGTTCTTATGGGTGAACTTGAGGCACATATTAGCTCCATATTTCATTGGGTAATGAAAATAGCTACCCCAGGTGACACCGCGGGGAGGTCAGTGTCCACAATTGAGATGAAAGTGGGACCAAGATAAGCCTGGACTTCGCTAGGTTAAAGCCAATCAGAGCTGTTGCTTGGTATCTATCATCCCCTACGCCAACCTTACTTAAGGCCTGGATTTCTAAAAAAATATATTTTTTTCATAATCTACCCACGGCGGGAATTTTTAACAAGACCTTGGTTAAGTCCCTAATTTTTGTAAAAATTTATTTCTTAAGGTCTACCAAAGGCTTGTATTATTTAAATATTTTTTTATTTTGACGGTCCAACAAAGGCGTCTTTGGAAGATCCCGAAAAAATAATTTTTAAAAAGTCCATGCCTTTGTTAAATCCCTAAATATCATTTTTAAAAATTCCTCCCCTTTGGTAGATCATGAAAAATAGTTTTTATGTTCTTTGTTGTTGTTGTACATTTCCATTAATTCCTTGGCAAAAAAAAAAATAAATGTACAACCAAACAAACAAATTATGGCAGCAGCAATAGTAGCATCTCAATTAATTTATGGCAAGAAGTCAACAAATTCATTTATGATGGCAGAAAATATTGATCTCCCCCTGACGTCTATCTCTAGACACACTATGTGTGTGTGTGTCTACAATGCGGTAGCCTGATCTGAATATTCTTCCGATTACTACCTAGGTTCCAATTTTAATTTTTTTCCTCTTCTGTCATAGTGAATAAAATATGGAACCATCATGGCCCAGAGTAAATAAACTAAAAACGATCAAACCAATTACATGGATCCGCAATGGATCTGCTGTTTGTTTATCAATGAGTTTAATTTTTTGTATTGTCTTGAAAATTTAAATATTATTTCTCTCTGTTCAATTGAACCCCCACATGTCACAACAAAACATGTATATTTTTAAAAACAATTTGGCATCGAATAATAAACAATAAAAATAAATATTGAAAGTTGTTCTGGGCGGCTAAGAGATGGAGGTGATGGGGTTCGGAATTTTTTTAAGAAAAACTTTAAAGGGTCCTCTATGGGAAAATTACTTCTTGTAGACCTTTCACAAGGATACCTCCTTCTATGGATCTCTCATAATTAAAATATCCACTCTCTCTCTCTTTCTCTCTCCCTCTCTCTCTCTCTCATCACAGAGTTCTGTTATTAATCTCTTCAAAATGATTCACAAGACCCCTAAATTACATAATCAAGATCACGAATTTTTAAATTAATTTTAACAACAGTCGATGAATTATTTTTATTTTCCTGACGGTGTAATTTGGAATATTGACTGGACAGGCTGGTTAGCTGGCCGGTCGATGTGCGTTGGTGTTATTTTTATGAGCGCTGGTGATGGCAGGAAATAACCCAGATTCTACGAAACGAAACAGAAAAAAAACGTTCATTAATAAATAAAAGTCATTGCGTAACGAAAAATGAACAAACCGCCGAACGAATTATAAAACCTAAGGCAACCATCATACCCTCTCCACCTCCTGTTCCCAAAAGTCTCAGTATTCCCACTCCATTGCCAATGCAATTGAGATCAATTTATTTGCAATGAGTGGGAGGTAGTAGTGATCACTGCAGGGAGGCGGCAGATTATATCACCACCTTCCCACTAACGAGGTAGAATCTTAAAAAAAATAAATCCCCATTAAAGGAGATTCCGCAAACCGTCCAGATCCACCTCGTGTCGCTGTAAGCTGTAACAGCACGTTTTGGAAGTATTCCAAATTAAAAGATTAATGGAAAACAATTCGTTTTATTTCAATTTATTTTCCGAAACTACTGAGGATAAAAATGGACTGGACGCATGACTCAGGGTGGGTGGTTAACGGAGAGAGATTAATGCCAATAGTCGTAGATCAGATAATTTCAAGATCATGAACGTGTGGACACATGCCGAGTGGACAAGGACAATTAAGTTTAAGGTTTTTTTTACTTAATGATCGTTTTAGGTAATCAATTGAATAGGAGAAAAAAAAGAAATACGGATATTAGCTGAATTATGTGATCACATTTTTTTCTTCTTCTTCTTCAACTAGGAAGATATGTAATTGACAATTAAGATCTGAAACGAGATAATGACACCACACTTTGAACAGATGCCGTAATTAATTTTGATAATAATACTCGGAAGCTGAGTGAATTTTTCTTTTTTATATACAAAGTAAATCCTCCTCAGACAATAAGCCTATTAAGCAGATCATCTCGGAGTCAATAGAAAAGTTTAAAAAATCTCCTCCCTTTCAAAAAAAAAAAAAAAAACAAAAAAATAGTCCTCAGCGGACCTGAGAAATTTTTTCTATACACAAAAGTCTCCTCGAAGCATTGAGAATTTATTGTTTCTATAGAAAAAGGTTCCACAGATGTCTCCTCGGAGCCCTTAGGATTTGTTTCTATAGTAAAATCGACCTGGCGATTTTTTTGCCTCTGTGGAAGCCTTGAGGATTTTTTTATACCTATTACCAGGGTATTATGTCTTTGTGCATGTGTTTGTAACAGGCAACAGGAAACGAGATAGACACATGGTTCCTTTTGAGAATGTGCATAGAATCACTTTCTGAGTCGATTTATGCATGTCCGTCCGTCTGTTCTTGTTAAATTGAAAACAAAGTACAGGTAGCATTTATAATCCGAATTGGATGAAATTTGGCACAGCTCATTTATTTGGCCCAATGACGAACCGTATTGAAATTGGGAAAATCGGTTCAGATTTATATATAGCTCCCATATATATTTTCGTCCGATTTTAGGTAAATGGTGCAAAAAGCCCCTATGTATCCTTCGATTTGCACGAAATTTGTGCACCGCATACTGAATTGAGTCTGGAATAATGTGTGGTGAGTTTCGTGAAAATCGGTTGAGAAATATATATAACTCCCACATATATTCTCCTCCGATTTAATGTAAATGGTGCACCAAAGTCCCTATATATCTTTCGATTTGCACGAAATTTGGCATGGCATACTGAATTGAACCTGGATTGATGTCTGCCAAGTTTCGTGAAAATCGGTTCAGATTTGCATATAGCTCCCATATATATTTTCGTCCGATTTTATGTAAATGGTGCACTAAAGACCCTATATATCTTTCGATTTGCACGAAATTTGGCACAGTGTAATGAATTAGGTCTAGAATGATGTGTGCTAAGTTTCCGGAAAATCGGTTCAGGTTTAGATATAGAGCCCATATATATTATCGTCCGGTTTCAGGTAAATAGAGCACCAAAGTGTCTACATATCCTTCGATTTGCACGAAATTTGCCATAACGTACTGAATTGAGTCTGGAATGATGTGTGCTGAGTTTCGTGAAAATCGCTCCAGATTTAGATATGGCTCCCATATATATTTTCATCCGATTTAAGGTAAATGGTGCAACAAAGTCCCTATATATCTTTCGATTGGTATGAAATTCGACATAACGTACTGAATTGAGCCTAGAGTGAAGTCTGCCAAGATTCGTGAAATTCGGTCTAGGTTTAGATATAGGTCCCATATATAGTATCGCCCGATTTAATGTAAATGGTGCACCAAAGTCCCTATATATCTTTCGTTTTACACGAAATTTGGCATGGCGTACTGAATTGAGTCTGGAATGATGTGTGCTAAAAATCGGTTGAGATCTAGATATAGCTCCCATATATATTTTCGTCCGATTCTAAGTAAATAGTGCAGTAAAGCCCCTATATATCCTTCTATTTGCACAATATTTGGCATAACGTACTGAATTAAGTCTAGAAAGAAGTGTGTTAAATTTCGTGAAAATCGGTTCAGATTTAGATATAGCTCTCATATATACTTTCGTCCGATTTTATGTAAATGGTGCACCAAAGTTCCTATATATCTCTCGATATTTTTAAAACAAAAGATATTTTTAAAACAAAAAAATATCTACTTATTTAAATAAAAATCTAAAGTCATATAATAATTTTCAGTCTATAAATATTTCAAAACAAAAAATTCAAAAAAAAAAAAAAATGTAAACTTTCTATTCTCCAACAACTAGTTCGAAATGTGGAACAAAACTACCATTGAAATATATTGACAATGTCAGGGCCACAGCCTGTGGCGTTAGCGAGGCCTTATCTAAATAAATCTATGAATGAATATTCCAATTTTTTACAAAATAAAAAAAATCAAAATACCCATACACTCACACACAGCTAAATTTTGTAAAGATCAACATTCTTTTTATTTGTTTACTTTACGAAAAAAATACAACAACAACAAAAACAAACAATAAATTGATTAGTTTTTATAGATTTGAAAGAATGTTCGTTCGGTGGTTCTATAATCTAAGCTAAATGTTTTGAATGCTGCGAGAGAGAAAAATAGGGAGAGAATATCTGTTAGATATTGAGCGACGACTAAATGGGTTGTCTGGACTCTAGATGTTGTAGATTATATATATATATATATATATATATATCGATATTGCATGAATGTGTGTTGTATTGGGTTATTGTAAATGAAGAAAAATAGGGAGAGAATATCTGTTAGATATTGAGCGACGACTAAATGGGTTGTCTGGACTCTAGATGTTGTAGATTATATATATATATATATATATATATATCGATATTGCATGAATGTGTGTTGTATTGGGTTATTGTGAATGTTTTACTATTGTGAATGTTTTACCTCTCTTATTTCTTTTTGTATTTAAAAAAAATATTTTTTACAATTTCCCCTTGTCCGGCACATCCTAATATATTTACTCCACAATAAAACTTAAGCACATACACACACACACCACCTCTCACATAGCTTTTTTTCTGTTTAGAATATTGATCTCCAAATATCTACTCTGATTTATTAATGGTGTTCTGTTTATTCTCTCTCTCGTTCTCTTCCACACACTCTCTCTCTCTCCGTTTGGATATAACCACCATTCACAGTGCTAGCAGAGAAAACTTGTATAGCAGTGATCAGCAACATCATAAACAACAAACACTACAACAACAACAACAGAAACATCAACGCCAAACAGCAACAACAACAACATCAGGGCAACAACAGCAGCAGCAACAACACCACCACCATTCACATCAACAGTTATTGCGCCAGTCGTTGATCAACCTCAGTGGTGCTCAGAACGTTCAGAGTACCCCACCGCTATCGGGTAGTCATTCGGATAACAACAGTTATTGTAGCGCCAATACATCGCTCGAACAACCGGAATCGCAACAACAACAACAATTGTCTTCATCTGCCGCCTATTTGCACTGTTCGCCCCGAAGTTCGCGTTCACCATCCCAACACCATCAACACGACCAGCAGCAGGGAAATCCGATCGGTTGTGGCACTGGGCCAGGTGGTGCCAAACTCCACAAATCGATTTCGTGCAGCTGTGAATCGTTGAAATGTGCCGAATCGGTATCCTTGGCCGGAGGTCTTGAAACACCGTCGCCCTGTTTGGCCAACGACGACGAATCGCAACGTCGTAATTTCGATACTAGCACAACAAAATCGCTGAGTCGCAATTTTCGGGATTCGACAGCGTTAACAAAAAGAAACGAAGGAGAAGACGACGAACACGATCAACAACAACAACAACGGGATAACAACGAATTTTCCTTGGACCCTAGCAAGAAATCGATTAGCGGTGTAAGTGTGCGCAGCGGAAGTTTTGGCCCCGCGGCCAGATCCTTTACAACCACACCGTCGTCCACAGGTGATGGTGATCGCCATTCGCTGCCCTACGAAGAAACATCGACAACAGCAACAGCAGCAGGTCAGCGTTTGTCCAAGCAAACCTCGTACGACAGCAGCAGTAACGGCGGCGTAGCAGGACATCGTTCGCCCCAACTGCTATCCCTAGCTGATGCTCGGCACCAGACCCCGGGACCAGGAGCCACTAAGTCCCACTACACACACCAGTACCTGGAGAGCTGCAGCCCCACCAGCCGTCTCTCACAGAGTCCGAACAGTAAAAGCAGTAGCTTGGCCATAGCCGATGCTGAATATCAGGACGCCCAGCAGTCAACCGGAGATTTTACACAACTAGTCGTTCGCAACTTGAGTCATTCGGATCCCATTCGATCCGAACTAGATCCGGAACTCAGCCATTGTCCGGCCTCGTTACTGAAGACCCATTACAGTGACGTTAACATCTACGCCAAGAACGAACTTGATCGCCACCTATCGCAACCGGATAAACAGCAGCTGGTCAATAACGCCTACATCTTCAAGTGTATCGGAGGAGCGGGTCAACAGAGTCCCACATCGTTCCTCAAGACCAATAAAATCAAAGAGCAGACGCGTAAACTGCGCAATCTCTCGTTGAAAACCAATCCGTCGACGGGTAAAAAGAAATCGCAAATCCTATCGAAATCGAACGCGGTCTCCGATAACTCCCTGCATCCGGGTGACAAGTATTTGAATCTCTATTTGGTGGAAAAGAAGAATAAGCAGCCCTCAGCAGGCCAGAGTGCAGCATCACGCCACAGTGCCCCCTTTGTGGTCAACGGAGCTGTGAAGCCCTCGTCATATCCCGCATCATATCGTTCCTCAGTGAAGAGTGAAACAGCCGTAAGTGCCGCCATACAACAACAAGCCGCAAGTGCAGCAGCAACCAGTACCAGTCCCAGTGTTGCCGCAGGTGTTCACGGCAGTAGTCTTAGCGATCATCCGCCGCCGACGCACGTCTCATCTGCAGCAGCAGCAACAGCAGCGGTCGTTCAATCAACTCCGGTCAATTATCAACAATCCAATCCAGGCAACGCCGCAGCCGATACCCCCACCCCCACATCGACCACTTCGACTTCCACCAAACGGCCAACCACGAAACCAGCCAAAATTAACAACAAAGGCTGCAATCTGGTCAACAACGGCACCAAACTTAGCGTCAGCACAAATTCGTGCAATCGTCTACATGCCGGTTCGCCACATGCAATATCACCGAAAAGCTCTGTATCCAGCAACGGTCACCTCAACAAGTATTGTCTGACCGACATCAGTCGCCGCAAGACCGAATTCAACCGCCAGCTAAGCGCCCCGACCGACTACACCCACCATTCGTCGACCAGCAACGGTGCGAGTAACGGTGGTGGTTCGCGTCACTCCCAGCAGGAGGTCCATCAGGTTGGCGCATCCACATCGACGGTAGCCAGTGCCGCTGCGGTCTTCAAGTCGTCCGGCGCCCATTTGTCACAGTCGTCGTCGCAGTCGCACCAACAGTCGCAGCTCCAGTTGCAACAGCTCCAGCAGCTACAACAACAACAACAGCAGCAACAGCATCCGTTACAACAACAGCAACAACACCATCTCTACCATCAGCATCAGTTTCATCCGCATCCGCACCAGCATCTGTTGCAGCATCAGCACCACCACTACCAACACAGTCAACAGCATTTACACCAGCAACAGTTGCCGCCGCATCAGAGCGCGTCAACAACAACAGTATTAACGAAACCGACATCGAATTCGTGCACGAATAGTTTTAATCGTCGCCACATCAAACGGCAGAAAAATACGAAATTAAATGAAAGGTAAGTGCTTCGCGGATATCCTTTTTTTTGCTTTGAGGGGAGAATATGGAAGATAGCCTCCTGAAGGATTTCTTTCTTCGCGATTTTTATAAAAAATATGTTTTTTTCGACAATTTCCACGGGCATTAAGTTTTATAAGAATATTTATGCGTGTCAACCTGAGGTCCTCAATGGTTATGGATATTTTAGAGAATAAGTTTGAGTTTGGTCTACCCTAGGCGTGTATTTTTTAAAGAGAATATTTTCAAGGTCCACCCTAGGCGTGGATTTTTTAAAGAGAATATTTTCAAGGTCTAGCCAAGGCGTGGATTTTTTTTAATTATTTTTTTTAAGGTTTACCCTTGGCGTAGACTTTGGATTGGAGTGGATTTATAAACAGATTTTTTCTTCAGGCAGGTGAATTTTTTAAAGAGATTTTTTCTGACAGATGGATTTTTTAAAATTTATTTTTAGAGGCCCGGATATTTTTTTAAATTATTTTTTATAAATATTTTTGAAGGTCCTCTTTAGGCGTGGATTTTTATACCAGAGTGTGTACAGGGTATTATGTCTTTGTGCATATGTTTGTAACATGCAAAAGAAAACGAGATAGACCCATGGTTCCTTTTGAGAATATGCATATAATTACATTCTGAGTCGATTTATGCATGTCCGTCTGTCCGTCCGTCCATGTATTTTTGTGAACAAGGTACAGGTCGCATTTATTATTCGAATTGGATGAAATTTGGCACAGCTCATTTATTTGGCACAAGGACGAACCCTATTGAAATTGGGAAAAATAGGTTCAGATTTAGACGTAGCTCTCATATATATTTTCGTCCGATTTAAGGTAAATGGCGCACCAAAGTCCCTATATATCATTCGATTTTTACGAAATTTGGCACAGCGAACTGAATCAACCCTAAAGTGATGTGTGCTAAGTTTCGTGGAAATCGTTTCAGATTTAGATATAGCTCCCATATATATTTTCATCCGATTGTAGGTAAATGTTGCACTAAAGTCCCTATATGGCCTTCGATTTGCACGAAATTTGGCACAGCGTACTGAATCAACCCTAGAATGACGTGTGCAAAGTTTCGCGAAAAACGGTTAAGATTTAGATATAGCTCTCATACATATTTTCGTCCGATTTAAGATGAATGGTGCACCAAAGTCCCTGAAAATCATTCGATTTGCTCGAATTTTGGCATAGCTTACTGAATTAAGCCTAGAATGACGTGTGCTAAGTTTCGTGCAAATCGGTTCAGATTTAGATATAGCTCCCATATATATTTTCACCCGATTTAAGGTAAATGGTGCACCAAAGTCACTATATATCATTCAATTTGCACGAAATTTGGCATAGCGTACTCGATTAAGTCTAGAATGATGTGTGCTAAGTTTCGTGAGAATCGGATCAGATTTAGATATAGCTACCATATATGTTTTCGTCCGATTATATGTAAATAGTGTCTATATATCTTTCGATTTGCACGAAACTTGGCGGAGCGTAATGAATTAGGTCTAGAATGACATGTGCTAAGTTTCGTGAAAATCGGTTCTGATTTAGATATAGCTCCCATATATATTTTCGTCCGATTATATGTAAATGGTGCACTTAAGTCCCTATATGGACTTCGATTTGCACGAAATTTGGCGTAGCGTACTGATTTTCGTCTATAATAATGTGTGCAATGTTTCGTGAAAATCGGTTCCGATTTAGATATAGCTCCCATATATAGTTACGCCCGATTTTAGGTAAATGATGTACCAAAGTCCCTGAAAATCATTCGATTTGCACGAGTTTTGGTATAGCGTACTGAATTAAGTCTGGAATGTCGTGTGCTAAGTTTCGTGAAAATCGGTTCAGACTTAGATATAGCTCCCATATATTTTTTCGCCCGATTTTATGTGAATGGTGTACCAAAGTCCTTATATATTTTTCGATTTGCACGAAATTTGGCGTAGCTTACTGGATTAGGCATAGAATGGTGTGTGTTAAGATTCGTGAAAATCAGTTCAGATGTAGATATAGCTTCTTATCTGACCAAATGAAAAATTTAGTATCGGTTGCAGAATGACAATGCATCCAATTTCATTTTACTGGTCCTTTAAAAATGCGACATCTGTTAGGATTCATCTGTTGAATATACCCAAAGTGGTGAAGGGTATCATATAGTCGGCCCCGTCCGACATTACTACTTTCCTTACAGGTTTTTTATTATTTTGAAATTAAAAAAAATCAGGTTAATTAACAAAAATTTGTATTATTTATTTGTATTTGTATAAATATTTGTATTATAATAAATTTGAATTGAATCGTCTTTAAAAATTTAAAATTCAATATTTTCTGGAAAGTAAACAAAAATTGACAGCAGTCATCACAAAAATCATTGCCAGTAAAAATGGATTAGCAAAAAAATATATTATTGTATTTAATATTTGTTTTTGTATTTTTTGTTTTATAAAGGACTCGGTTAATAACCTTTCTAGTGAAGACATAAAAATTACCGGACCTGCTCCTGTTTTTTTTTTCGTTCTGCGTTATTTCGAATATAATCATTCGAATAATTAATCGTTTACAGCTAATTTGCTTAAGCTGTGTCATAAATTGAACATTGATTGAAAATTAACGGATTGTCAGCAATAATAATACGAATTTTGCAAACAATTTATTGTCGTGTATTGAATGTAAATAATATTCAAAACAAAAAAAATCTAGACTATCGATGTTTTTCAAAAAATACTTTTTAAATATTCACTTCAATATTGTTTTAAAAAAATATATATTTTTTTAAAAAATCTACTCTAAAGTCGTTAATAAAATATTTTAAAAAATGTGTGGCTAGTTTAAAACTTCCAAAAAAATTTTTAATTTTTATAAAAATCTCATTAACAAAGTCTATTGCCTTCAATATTGGATTTTTTTTTTCAAATCAACAAATTTATGTGAAATATATTTGTTGTCATTTAAAGGCGTCATATTTTCATGTACCAATTCGGGACTTCCCTTAACCACAAAACGTTAAGTGACAAACAGCAACACAATTAATTACTTTATTAGTGTGAGTGTATGTCTGTGTGTTTGTATTACATTCTTAGAATTATTACCACAACAAAAAAAGATTATTCAGCAGGTTATGTATGCGTAAAAAAATTATCGTAAAAGGGGGATAACAACACTACTTACAAGTAATTGGAGGAAGTTAATGAATTCAAATTCGAATTCAAGCAAAGTTGGAAGAAAAATTTGGAACAGTGTTCCGAAAATGAAAAATATCAAAAAGAAATTTTATAAAATGTTGAAAAATTATTTAAAAATCATAAATTTGAAAGACAATGAAAAATAATTAAAATCCAGTAAGGAAAGTAGGAAAGTCGGACGGGACCGACTATATGATACCCTTCACCACTATGGGTATATTAAACAGGACTATTAACATGAAATTGGATGAACGACTTAGATCAATCCATAAACATGTCATTCATTTGTTACAATGGACTTTAGTGCACCATTTACATTGAATTGGACGAAAATATGTATTTTGAGATATATCTAAATCTGGACCGATTTTCACGAAACTTGACAGATATCATTCCAGGTCCGATTCAGTACGCTTTGCCAAAGTTCGTGCAAATCGAAAGATATACAAGGACTTTGCTGTATAATTTACCTTAATTCGGACGAAAATATATATGGGAGCTATATCTAAATATGGACCGATTTTCACGAAACTTGGCAGATATTACTCTAGGCTCAATTCAGTATGCTGTGCCAAACTTCGTGCAAATCGAAAGTTATTTGGGGACTTTGGTGCAACATTTACCTTAAATTGGACGAAAATATATATGGGTGCTGTATATAAATCTAACCCGATTTTCACGAAACTAAGCACACATAATTCTGGACCCAATCCAGGACTCTATGCCAAATTTCGTGCAAATCGAAAGATATATAGGAACTTTGGAGACCCATTTACCTTAAATTGGACGAAAATATATATGGAAGCTATATCTAGATCTGAACCGATTTTCACGAAACTTAGCACACATCATTGTATGCTTATTTCAGTACGCTATGCCGAATTTCGTGCAAATCGAAAGATATATAGGGACTTTGGTACACCGTTTATCTTAAATCGGACGAAAATATATATGGGAACTATATCTAAATCTATACCGATTTTTACGAAACTCAGCACACATTTTTCCAGACTCAATTCAGTACACTTTGCTAAATTTCGTGCAAATCGAAAGATATTTAGGGTATTATCATATTTTATTTTATTATTAGATATTTTAAGGACTTTGGTGCACCATTAACCTAAAATCGGAAGAAAATATATATGGAGCTATATCTAAATCTGAACCGATTTTCATGAAACTTGGCAGATATAACTCTAGGCTCAATTCAGTACGCTATGCCAAATTTCGTGCAAATCGAAGGACGTATAGTCACTTTGGCGCACCATTTACATTAAATCGGACGAAAATATATATGGGAGCTATATCTAATTCTAAGACTTTGGTGTATCATATAGAGACTTTGATGTATCATTTACATAAAATCCAACGAAACTATAAATGGGAGCTATATCTAAATCTGAACCGATTTTCTTCAACTTCAATAGGGTTCGTCTTTGGGCCAAATAAGTGACATGTGTCAAATTTCATCTAAATCGGATCATAAATGAGAGCTGTACTTTGTTCACAAAAATACATGGACAGACAGAGGGACGGACATGCATGCATCGACATACAAAGTGATTCTATGGATTTTTTCGAAAGGAACCATGTGTCTACGTGTTTCCTTTTGCCTGTTACAAACATATGCACAAAGACATAATACCCTGTACCACAGTGTGGTGAAGGGTATTCAAATCCAGGCCTTTGGAAGATCCCTAAAAATAATTTTTAAAAAATGCAGGCCTTTGCTGGACACCTGAAAATAATTTTTCGTAGTTCCCTAAAAATAATTTTTAAAAAATCCATATTTTTTTAAATCCACTGTTCAAATATTTCAAAATATTATTTTACTTCCATATACGTTTGTTTATTACATTTGTTTGTTTGTTGTTGTTTAATTTTAATTGTACAACGTGGTGTTTGAGTGACTCCACAATACCGCTGATATAAATACAGCTGATATGTACAGACATACATACATTCACAGCACGATAGGCCGTGTTTAGGAATGTATCGTTTGCTGGGTAGGCAAACAAGGTGGCTCTCGGTACAATGTCGACGATGACAACGCCGCGTACCTACAAACATATGTATTTCGATTTCAATTTCAATTAAAAATTCAACAATAGAATCGTTAGCGCACGGTGGCGACGGACAGACAGACAATTGTGATTTTTATATGACATATCTATCAATTTTATTTCGTGATTTTTTGTGTTTCAATTTCAGTTTCTGTTTTTTTTTTGCATTTTTTTCGGGAGGTGACTTAGGAGGGGTGGGGAGAGGTGTCTTGGGTTTTTAAATCAAATTTCAATTTGTAGTTAATTTGAGCCATAAAAAAATAAAATTGGAAAAAAAACACCTGACGTCTCTGACCAAATGCAACCTTGAATAAAAAAAACATATCCATGCGGAAGGAAATACTGAGGGAGGGTATTTAAAAAAAAGCTATTTTTATTTTATGAAATTTAAAATGGATTTCGTTTTCTGTACGCCAAAATAAATGCATAAGCCGGTGTGTGTGCGTGCCGAAATAATATAAACAGTAATTTTGAGAAATTATTTTTTTATCTATTTTAATATTTATTAAAAACAGTTGCCAATCAAAATTTGCAATAAATCCGATTTTTTTTTTAATTTTCTTTGTTGTTTCAAAGAAATATTTTGGCCTAGACATTACCACCACCGCTACTATTTCCAATTTTTTGTTTGTTATTTTTATTTAGAAAAATTTCAATCTACTTTATTGATGGCTTTTCTTATACGGAGAAAAAGAAAAATGATCGACGTTGATGTATACAGACATCTGTCTGTGTCTGTATTTACAAAATAATTTCGGAACATAGACAGTTGAAGTGAATATGGCAGTGCCGATGTCGATGTACATTTTGATGTGATTAAAAATTAATTATTTTTTCCCAATTCTCGGCATGGAAAAATAATAAAAAACCAGTAAGGAACGTAGTAAAGTTCGACGGGGCCGACTATATGATAACCTTCACCATTTGGTTATATTCAACAGATGAATCCTAACATTAAATCGGACGAAAATATATATATGGGAACTGTATCTAAATCTGAACCGATTTGCAGGAAATTAACCACACATTATTCTAGACCTAATTAATTACGCTGTACCAAATTTCGTGCCAATCGAAAGATATATAGGGAATTTGGTACACCATTTACCTTAAATCGGACGAAGGTATATATGGGAGCTATATCTAAATATGAACCGATTTTCATGAAACTTAACACACATCATTGTAGATCTTATTCATTACGCTGTGCAAAATTTCGTGCAAATCGAAAGATATATAGGGACTTTGGTGCACCAATTACATAAAATCGGACGAAAATACAAATGTGAGCTATATCTAAATCTGAACCGATTTTCACGAAACTTGGCAGACATCATTCTAGACTCAATTCGGTACGTTATGCCAAATTTCGTGCAAATCGAAAGATATTTAGCGACTTTAGTGCACCATTTACATGAAATCGGACGAAACTATATATGGGAACTGTATCTAAATCTGAACCGATTTTCATGAAACTTAACACACATCATTGTAGACTTATTTCAGTAAGCTATGCTAAATTTCGTGCAAATCGAAAGAGATATAGGGACTTTGGTACACCATTTATCTTAAATCGGACGAAAATATATATAGGAGCTATATCTAAATCTGAACCGATTTTCAGAAAATTTAACACACATTATTCTAGACGTAATTCATTACGCTGCGCCAAATTTCGTGGAAATCGAAAGAGATATAGGGATTTTGGTACATCATTTACCTTAAATCGGACGAAAATATATATGGGAGCTATATCTAAATCTGAACCGATTTTCACGAAACTCAGCACACATCATTCTAGACCTAATTTATTACGCTGTGTCAAATTTCGTGCAAATCGAAAGAGATATAGGGACTTTGGTACACCATTTATTTTAAATCGGACGAAAATATATATGGGAGCTATATCTAAATCTGAACCGATTTTTCCGAATTTAAATAGGGTTCGTCCTTGGGCCAAATAAGTGACCTATGCCAAATTTTATCCAATTCGGATCATAAATGCGACCTGTACTTTGTTCACAAAAATACGGACGGACGGACAGACGAACGGACATGCATAAATCGACTTAGAAAGTGATTCTAAGCATATTCTCAAAAGGAACCATGTGTCTATATCGTTCCCTTTTGCCTGTTATAAACATATGCACAAAGACATAATACCCTGTACCACGGTGTGGTGAAGGGTTTAAAAATCCCCCTCTTCCAAACATGACCCCAGTAAATTCGAATCAAACCTCCCTTTTCCGAATGGAAAATTTCCTTGGAATATTTTTTTTCCATTATTTGCAAAAAACACGTTCATTGACTTCGTTCGTTCATCAATACACCATGTTTCCATTTTTTCCAATACAAAATTTTTCTCTGTATTCAAAAATAAAACAAAAAAAATCTAGTTTAAGTTTCAAATATGAATATTTATCAAAATAGTGACTTTCGTCGATAACACCTGAAATAACAAGGTGTGTGCTAATAAATATTCATTAAAGCAACCCTACCTCCCTCCCTGTATAGCAAAATCAAAATAAATCCGATACCAATTTATTTGAGAACGTCGATTGTTTTAGGCCTGGTTTGATTTTTGCCAATTAATTCTGATGGTGGGCGAAATAGAACCAGAACAAATGAATAATTAAACAAAGGAATAATAAAATAGGTATTAAAAGGGGTGAAGGGGAAGTGATAGTAATACATGTCAAGGTAAAAATAGGAAATCTTAAAGACATAGGGTGATTTAAAAAAATATTTTTATACCCATCACAACACTGTGGTACAGGGTATTATGTATTTCTTCATAAGTTTGTAACCGGCAAAAGGAAACGGGATAGACACAAGGTTCCTTTTGAGAATATGCATAGAATCACTTTCTGAGTCGATTTTCGCATGTTCGTCCGTCTGTTGGTATTAAATTGTAAACAAAGTACAGGTCGCATTTATAATCCGAATTGGATGAACTATGGCACAGCTCATTTATTTTGCCCAAGGACGAACCCTATTGAAATTGGGAAAAATCGCTTCAGATTTAGATATAGCTCCCATATATATTTTCGTCCGATTTAAGGTAACTGGTGTACCAAAGTCCCTATATATTTTTCGATTTCCACGAAATTTTGCATAACGTAGTGAATTAAGCCGATAATGATGTCTGCCAAGATTTGTGAAAATCGGTTCAGATTTAGATATAGCTCCCATGTATATTTTCTTCCGATTTAATGTAAATGGTGCACCAAAGTCCCTATATATCCTTCGATTTGCACGAAATTTGGCATTACCTACTGAATTAAGTCTAGAATAATGTGTGCAAAGTTTCGTGAAAATCGGTTCCGATTTAGATATAGCTCCCATATAGAGTTTCGCCCGATTTTATGTAAATGGTGCACCAAAGTCCCTATATATCTTTCGATTTGCACGAAATTTGGCACAGCGTAATGAATAAGGTCAAGAATGATGTGTTTAAAATTTCTTGAAAATCGGTTCAGATTTAGATATAGCTCCCATATATATTTTCGACCGATTTAAGGTAAATGGTGTACCAAAGCCCCTATATATCTTTCGATTTGCACGAAATATGGCACAGCGTACTGAATTAAGCCTAAAATGATATGTGCTAAGTTTCGTGAAAACCGGTTCAGATTTAGTTATAGCTCCCGTATATATCTTCGTCCGATTTAAGGTAAATGGTGTACCACTGTCCCTATATATCTTCCGATTTGCACGAAATTTGGCACAGCGTAATGAATAAAGTCTAGAATGATGTGTGTTAAGTTTCGTGAAAATCGGTTCAGATTTAAATATAGCTCCTATATATAGTTTCGTCCGCTTTTATGTAAATGTTGCACCAAATCCCTATCTATCCTTCGATTTGCACGAAATTTGGCATAACGTACTGAATTGAGCCTAGAATGATGTCTGTCTGGTTTCGTGAAAATCGGTTCAGATTTAGATATAGCTTCCATATATATTTTCATCCGATTTAAGGTAAATGGTGCACCAAAGTCCCTATATATCTTTCGATTTGTACGGAATTTAGCACAACGTAGTGAATTGAGTCTAGAGTGATGTCTGACAAGTTTCGTGAAAATCGCTTCAGATTTAGATATAGCTCCCATATATATCTTCGTCCGATTTAAGGTAAATTGTGTACCGAAGTCCCTATATATCTTTCGATTTGCACGAAATTTTGCACAGCGCACTGATTCCGGTCCAGACTGATCTCTACGAAGTTTTGTTAAAATCGCTTCAGATTTAGTTATAGCTCCCAAATATATTTTCGTCCGATTTAAGGTAATTGGTACACCAAAGACCCTATATATCTTTCGATTTACACGAAATTTGGCACAGCGTAATGAATTAGGTATAGAATGATGTGTGCAAAGTTTCGTGAAAATCAGTTCAGATTTATATATAGCTCCCATATATATTTTCGTCCTAATTAAGGTAAATGGTGCACTAAAGTCCCTATATATCTTCCGATTTGCACGATATTTGGTATAGCATACTGAATTAAGTATAGAATGATGTGTGCAAAGTTTCGTGAAAATCGGTTCAGATTTAGTTATAGCTCCCACATATAGCTTCGTCCGATTTTTTGTGAATGATAAAACAAACTCCCAATATTTGTCCGATTAGGACAAAAATTTCCACGGAGTACTGAATATCGCTT
>NW_026875257.1:0-102682 GCF_032173495.1 Musca vetustissima
ATTCCATCTCAAAGGCACGAAAATCCTCATGAACATGCAGAACAACATCAAATGTAAATACAAATACAGAAAAAAACACAAAATTTGTGTAAATACAGTTGTCCTGAGCGAACAAATATATAAAAGAGGTTGTCAGAAATACTTCAATGTACAAAACAATCAATTATAGTAACTTCTGTACATTGTAGAAAATTGTGTGCCGGCCGGCAAAACTTTCGGCCTTTAGTGCACACTTTACATTAAATCGGACGAAAATTAATATGGGAGCTATATTTAAATCTGAACCGATTTTCACGAAACTTGTCACACATCATTCTGGACTTAATTCAGTACCCTATGCCAAATTTCGTGCAAATCGAAAGATATATAGGGACTTTTGAGCCCCATTTACCTTAAATAGGAAGAAAATTTCGATTTTCACGAAACTTGGCACACGTCAATCTAGACTCAATGGACTACACCATGCTCAATTTTGCGCAAATTGAAAGATATGTGGGGACTTTGGTGCACCATATACATAAAATCGGGCAAAACTATATATGAGAGCTATATCTAAATCTGAACCGATTTTCTCGAAACTTAGCACATATCATTCTAGACCTAATTCAGTACGTTTTACCAAATTTCGTGCAAATCGAAAGATATATAGGGACTTTGGTGCCCCATTTACCTTAAATCGGACGGAAAAATATATGGGAGCTATAATGAAGTCTGAACCGATTTTCAGGGAACTTTGAACACATCACTCTGGACTTAATTCAGTACGCTATGCCAAATTCCGCGCAAATCGAAAGATATATAGGGACCGTTTGCATTAAATCAGCTATATCTAAATTTGAACCGATTTTCTTCAATTTCAATAGGGTTTATCCTTGGACCAAATAAGTGACTTATGCCAAATTTCATCCAAATCGGATCATAAATGCTACCTGTACTTTGTTTACAACATGCATAAATCGACTCATAAAGTGATATTATAATATTCTCAAAAGGAACCATGTGTCTATCTCGTTTCCTTTTGCCTTTTACAAACATATGCACTAAGACATAATACCCTGTACCACAGTGTGGTGGTAATTCCAGTTTATTGTTTTTATAAAAACAACAGTTTATTCGTGGAGAATATATGGCATTGTCCGCCGAGGGGTACGGCAAGCTGTACTCAACTTCTTCGTTACAAATTCTACAAAATACTTTTGGAAGCTTGAATAGGTTTGAGTATTAACAGTACATGCTCTATCGTGACAGTCAGACAAACGTTACTAAATCGATATAGAGTTCTATTCTGGTCAATAATATGTGTAGTTATTGGGGTCTCCTCTGATATTCTGCAAATGGCGTACGAAAATTTGTACGGGCTAACGAAATACGACCAGAATTGCGTGTGTTAAGTGTTTTTTAAACCGGTTGAGGTTTGAGCATAGCCGCCAATAATATATTTTCGTCTGCCAGGTTTGTCCGATTGACACGAAGCCTTGGTATAATATTGAATATCACAAAATCGTCGATTATTGAAAACGTCTTCAGCTCTATTAAAAGACCTTTCACACATACCCAAACTCACACATCATATGAAGGCAATTTTCCATTTTGTTTACATTGCAAACTCCAACCTAATGTCCAATATATGACAATTCATCATACCGACGAAGAATCAAACAGCTTTCAATAATAATGTCTTTGTTTTATGCCGTCGCAGAAAATTCGCCAAGGAAACAAATAAAAAAGTTTATTTGCCAACAACAGCAACAACAACAAAAAGTAAGACATTATTCATTTTGATGGGATTTTGCAAGGACATTGAAACAAAAGATGAAAAAATCACAATCAAAATCATTTATGACCTACACACATCTATGTATACAACGATGCCGATACATATCATATGTTAAACAAATCTGGGTGTGGCAAAACAGGACGGAAACATATGAAACATTATCTATGGATTATTTCCTGGCAATTTGTCTTGGAGTTGGTCGCCCCATGGGAAAATGGTAGCATATAATTTTTCGATACAGGCGAACGAGAAGAAGAAGAAACAGAACAGAAAACAATTCCACAACACAAATAGAAAATTTACGAGGAAAAATTAAATACAGACAGTGGCAGATGAATGGAATTTTATGCCATGCTATCGCTTGCTCAATGGCGTATGTATTGTAGATGCCGAAAATAAAAATGTGTTGGTAGATCGCGCAGAATATTTATTCATACAAACGTTTTTCCAATATTTGTCTTTCAATAAAAATAATACTTATTATTTTCATTGCGAAAATTAAATTCTTCCCTCTCCAATTCATTGCGCCACAGACTGTAGTCCGCAACAACCAAATACAATTATCTGTTATGGGATTTTTGGTTCGTGTCTTATTTATGCCTCTCTATATAAGTGCAAGTGTGTGACCGTATGTATGTGTGTTGGTTTTGGTACACAATAAAATCAATGCTGCTTTATTACTGGTAATTTCCTTCTTATTTATGTTCCACTGGTCTTATGGCGTTTGTCGACACTCTACCATATCTGATGAAGATTACGTCGTAGCAACTAGGATTCTACATACGTACACACATGTATGTATTTGTTACTAAATTGTTGTTGTTGTTTTTGGCGATTTATTATTGTCCACGATTTGTTAGCTTGGTCAGTTTGTTTTTTTCCATTGTTTCGCATCAGCAATAATTCCTCAAAAAGCTAACATTACAAATGTTCTTTTGGTGAGGTTTTTTCTATTGTTAGAATTGATTTCCAATGTTGCAAAATAATGTAATATTGTTATTGTGATTTTTTTGTGTTTTCAATAAATTTTATTTTTTTTTTGTGTAAGAAAGCAATTGGAAACAGTTGTGATTTAGTGGTCCCGCCAAATAACTCAGTTTGTAATCCATTGCAGATAATAAAGAAAATTTGGTCATAACTTAAATTAGCAAAGGGAATGATATAATGTGTCATTATATGAGGCTAATTTTTTTTTTTTTGGAAAATAATTTAGAACTGAAATGGTTACAAGGCAAAGTTCTATGTTAGATAAAGATTCCTTAGGCGGAGGAGAATCGTCCTAGACATTTTTATACCCTTCACCACACTGTGGTACAGGGTATTATGTCTTTGTGCATATGTTTGTAACAGGCAAAAGGAAACGAGATAGACACATGGTTCCTTTTGAGAATATGCGGAGAATCACTTTCTGAGTCGATTTATGCATGTCCGTCCATCTGTCGATGTTAAATTGTAAACAGAGTACAGGTCGCATATATGATCCGATGAAATTTGGGCCAAGGACGAACCATATTGAAATTGGGAAAAATCGGTTCAGATTTAGATATAGCTCCCATATATATTTTCGTCCGATTTAAGGTAAATGGGGCACCAAAATCCCATTGCACCAAAGTCCCTATATATCTTTCGGTTTGCGCGAAATGTTGCATAGTGTACTGAATTGAGTCTAGAATGACGTGTGCTTGTTTCGAGAAAATCGGTCAGATTTATATAGCTCCCATATATATTTTGGTCCGATTTAAGGATTCTTTCGATTTGCACGAATTTTGGCATAGGGTACTGAATTAGGTCCCGAATGATGTGTGCTAAGTTCCGTGAAAATCGGTTCAGATTTACATATAGCTCCTATGTATACTTTTAAGTAAATGACGCACTAAAGACCCATATGGGCAAATTACAAAAATCTTTTAAATTCCCTGAAGCTGAGGTTTGCAAAGTTATAACTCGCGAAATATGAATATATTGCATATAATTTAAATTAATTTCTATAAAATGAAGTGTTATTGTCAAAATCTTAAAATATTGGTGATAAATAATAAGTTTGGTGGAAGCTGTGATGGTGGTAATGTAAAAAATGGGTGAAAATGTGTTGAAGCCAACGAGTTTTTTGTGTTCGTTCCTGATTTGTGGCTAAACTACACAACGCACGCACATGTGATTAGTGACTAAGTTGCAGAATACCCCATGGACAATATGATTCTAATGTATGATTTTTCGATATAATCACTGCATCCACCCAAAAAGGATGCTGACATTTTGAAGCCGGATTTTCGGTGTTATTTGAATTTTTCTTATAACTAGATGATAATGGGCTAAACTAATTATAGGATTGTAGATCTCGTGATTTTGCTTCGTTTAGTGTATATCTCATGAATGTTCTCATCGTAGCTTCTTTGCAATTGGGTTCCAAAGACGGCGCGTAAATTTTTATAAAAAACATATTTTTTGAGTCTAAAATTAACAAAACCCATTCAAATTCCGTGGAACCCCGCGTGATTTTAGTTTTTTTACGTGCCTGATCTAATGAGCCCATCCATGTTAAATTGGGCGGACCCAATAAAACGGCGGATATTGGAACCTTGAATGTGGGAAAAACTGCAAAAACTTATTTTGACAAATTCGCGTATATAATCGCGTTTTTCTTCGAATTGATTTCACATACATTCATTCTTGTGTTATCATATTCGCGAATCTGTGTGAAAATAGGTCAAAAATATATCGATACGGGAATAATAAGCGTATTACTGTTAGTCGGTTTACTTATAGATAAAGATCGTCCAATTTCATGTCAATGTTCCTTCGAAAAGACGACATCTGTTAGGATACATATGTAGAATATCCCCAAAGTGGTGAAGGGTATCATACAATCGGCCCAGTCCGACTTTACTACTTTCCTTACTGGTTAAAATATATATTATTCCAAGGTTCTGAAAGGGATTTTTTAACATGACATAGGCTTTTACATGAATAGGGAACAATCCGAAACCATTGAATGGAACAGTCTACTATGGCATTTAAAATTTCTGTGGATCTAAATTCCTGAGCCTGGAAAACATTCCCGATATTTACATTTTCAAGTAATAATAATCATAATATTAAACCATGTAAATATCCGTCCTCGCACAAAAACAATGTTTTTAATCAATTCGATTCCCTAAATATTGCCAAACAATACGTGTCTTCTTTGGACTGAAGCGGACTGGATATCAGTCCTTATAGGTTGTGTCAGATAGCTGAGATATGATTATCAGTATACTAAATGGAGCTTGAAGACACACGAACAAAACGTACGGGAACATAACAAAGTGTCCGGAAACTAGTCAAATTTAATTGAGTGCACAGAAAAATGGCTTTCATGTTTATTATCTACAAAAATGAAGAGAAGTGGATCTTTACTTTTCGTAGATATTTGTAATCTGAATGCGATATTTAAATTTGTATACAAAAAAGGCGTTAAAAGTGAACATAACATGGAAATGTTGGAACACAAACATTTATTTAACACTGTAAAATGAAAAAAATCCAACTTCATTTGTCATATTTTGTACGCAGACCGACCACTGTGCCTTCAATACTATTTCAATACAATTTTCAAATTTCTTCTTTGCGACATACAGGTATTGTCACATTTTCAATTTATTTTATTAAACAAAAAACAACAACGGCAAAGTCACACATAAGTACTAATTGTAAAAAGACCATTAAGGATATAATAAGCACGCACACACACACATGAACACCACCACCCACTCATTGAGTAAATATTTACAGCAACATCCTTACGGTTGCTACTCATGACACTTTAATATTTAATGAAGCTTTCAAAATAACATCACTCGCACATGTTCAACCTACGCTATTTGGTTCCATTTTTTTACCAATATTACGGTTTCAGGCAATTTTGTTCGGTTTTCTATCCCACGTTATCAAATTATGACATACATCGACTATTTGAAGGTATTTTGTAGTGGCAGAATTCATTATGTTATTGGAAAATGTGTATGGATGGATTATAAGATAATGTCATTATTTGTTAAAAGGAAAAGAATGTTGAAATAAAAAAGTGTATGTAATAAATGTTATTAATAAATTTTCCCACAATTTTTTTTTAATGAGTCTTCCTACGGATTTAACATGTTTAGAATTATGTTTTCCAGGAATTTTTCACCTACGATTTTCAAGAGGAAGTTCTAGGCTCAATAATATACCACTTACCAGTGTATGAAATATATTTCATAATTTTGGGAATTCAATGAATTTATATCATATTTTAATCTTAGATTAATTTTACCAAGAAGCGAATTAATAATCCGGAAGATAACGTATTACAAACAAAAACTGTGAAAGTGGTTTTCATTTCAAAACTCGTGATTATAGGTTTTATAGGAAAAAAGAAGTATGAGCTTTTCTTTGTCTCACTTACGAGGTTCATATTTTATATATAAACTGTGCTGGGTGAAGAATTGTTTGTCTGGTGAGAGAGAGTTGAAATAAAATGCAAAGTTTTAAATGCTAAATTTTTTTATTTAATTTTTTGTTTTTCATTTGAAAACCCTTTTGATCAACTCATTCTACGAAATTTCTTTAGCTTTCTCTTTGACTTATTTGGAGCCCCAAAAAGTTGTTATTACTTCAAGGAAATGAAACACAAAAGTGAAACAACTGTAACGAAATGTTATACAGGTGTCTTAAGGCACCTTTATGTTTATGTTTATGTTTATTTTTTTTTTTTTTTTTTGTAGTACCAACGAGGAAAACAGAGTTTCGAATAAAATACGTTAATTGTAAATAATTTACAAGAAAATTACCCTTTGCTATGGGTTATAATTTAGTTGCAAATAGATTCTTATTTTTAGGGGAAATAAGGAGATAGTGACGTAAATGAGACGGTCGTATGCACATGTCTCATTTTAATTGTAATTTTGCCTAATTTAAATATTTTATTCTGGAATTAGGAAAGTTCTTCAACCATTTTGTATATTAAAATAAAACATATTGGGTCTTATGGTATTTAGTTTGTAGGCGGAAAACGCACAAAGATTCGAAAAAATGACGGTGTGTTTAAAAAAAAAAAAAAAGACAAAATATTGTCATTGGATTCGACTAATGACATGTAATTTCAAAAATAACAAGAAATTGGCGAATTCAAAGATATACATCTTTTTCGTCATAACTCATCATAACTCGCTATAACTCAAAAACTACAACTATGACGAAAAAGGTTTCACTCTGTATTTGTAAAATCCGGACTACCTCATAAACATAATTGTCAGGGGGTTTTAAGGGGTCCATTTTCGATTTCACTGAAGTTTAAGTTAAGAAAACCAATTGACATAATTTTGTTGTTGTTGTTTTGTAATTGACAAAAAGTAATTTTCGACGGCAGGCATGATTTTCGATCGATAGAACTTCCGATTTCAAAAATTCCAACGGCATTCGAAAGAGTACTAGCCTGGCTCTCGTATGAACTAGGCACTGACCAATAGGATACATATTGATTATTTGGTGCACAATTTCTAGGATCAATTTGGAATTCTCAAAAAAATGTTGTCGCAATCGGAAAATCTTTAAATGGCTAAAAATACATATAAGAACTTTGTTAAGTTGTGCAAAATGTCATCGCAATCGACATTTAGATCAAATCGCTCGAAACTATAAATGGGAGTTATATCTAAGTTGAGCCAATTTTAATTCAACAAGTAAGGATAGTAGTAAAATCGGACTGGGCCAACTATATGTTACCCTTCACCACTTTCGGTATATTCTACATATGGGAAATTACAAAAATCTTTTAAATTCCTTGAAGCTGAGGTTTGCAAGGTTATAACTCGCGAAATATGAACATATTGCATATAATTTAAATTCAATTCTATAAAATGAAGTGTTCTTGTCAAAATCTTGAAATATTGGTAATAAATAATAAGTTGCGTGGAAGCTGTGATGGTGGTAATGTAAAAAAATGGGTGAAAATGTGTTGAAGCCAACGAGTTTTTTTGTGTTCGTTCCCGATTTGTGGCTAAACTACACAACGCACACACATGTGATCAGTGACTAAGTTGCAGAATACCCCATGGACAATATGGTTCTAATGTATGATTTTTCGATATAATCACTGCATCCACCCAAAATGGATGCTGACATTTTGAAGCCGGATTTTCGGTGTTTTTTGAATTTTTCTTATAATTAGGATGCGCATCCAGACAATAGAATAAACTAATTATAGGATCGTAGAACTCGTGATTCTGCTTCGTTTAGTGTATATCTCATGAATGTGCTCACTGTAGCTTCTTTGCAATTGGGTTCCAAAGACGAAAATTTAGTGCGTAAATTTTTATAAAAAACATATTTTTTTAGTCTAAAATTAAGAAAGTCCATTCAAATTCCGTGGAACCCCGCGTGATTTTAGTTTTTTTACGTGCCGGATCTAATGAGCCCATCCATGTTCAATTCCGCCCATTAAAACGGCGGATATAGGTACCTTGAATGTGGGAAAAACTGCAAAACTTATTTTGACAAATTCGCGTAAATAATCGCGGTTTTCTTCGAATTAATTTTACATGCATTTATGCTTGTATTGTCAAATTCGCGAATCTGCGTGGAAATAGGTCAAAAATACATCGATACGCGAATAATATGCGTATTTTATCCAAAATTGATTGTGGAGGCACATCCGCGGTTCTTAACCGATCCTTTTAAAATAGGTGTCCTTTTGCGTATTTTCATAGGAGATTACTAAAATCGGATGCGCATAAAAATCGTATGCACGTTGCGTGATTTTTAGCCATTTTTAGGGTTTTTGCATAGTAAAGTGCATCGAGTGGCACACTTTGACCGCTAAATTAAACATTGAAAAATTAATAATTATTGAAAGACATTGATTCGGTTTATACGAAAATCGCATGCGCATCAACTGATTTCAATTAATTCGCGAATTGCAAGCTTTTCAATATTGATCATTTTTATGTATTGTAAATGCAATATATTTAGCCATTAATGACGTCGAAACTCTTATCAGATGAATCTGCCGATATTTAACAATCATCTAAAAGAATTTGCAGAAGAAAGCGTCGTATATTTTAGAAGATTAAGGCAAAACCGTATCCTCTTAACCATACTAAAAAAATCGAAAATTAAAAAAAAAAAAATAGTTTTAATTCAAAAATTAATTTATTTTATTTTCCGATATCTTCATTTAATATATATTTGAAACACAAGATTTAAAACCGCTATAACTTTTGTGCGCAGCATCCGAATTTGTGAACGCGAACAGATTTCGAATCAGCATATTTTTCTTAACCTATGTACCAAAAATCATAAATGTACTCGCAAAAAAAATTTTCAAAATTTTTTTAATGGAATTTTAAAAGAATTTTGTAATTTCCCATATGTCTTTTAACAGACGTCACCTTTTCGAAAGAACATTGACATGAAATTGAACGAACGTGATTTTGTAATTGTTATGCCTTTCAATTGGGCAAGTCTAGATTTAGAGCAAACTTCATACACGCTATTCGGTAGGCCGCACTCTTCAAAATTAAATCAGAATCAGATACCCGTTTGAAATATATATTAAAGGTGTGTCCGCATCTCCACCAATTTTAATAAAACGCAGTAACGTCATTCTAGTCTCAATTCGATACGTTGTGTAAAATTTCGTGTCACTCGGTGCAACATTTACCTAAAATCCTACGAAAATATATATGGGAGCTATACCTAAATCTGAACATTGTACAAAATTGTGTACCAATCGTACAAACTTTGGGTCTATAGTACACGATTTACATAAAAACGGAGGAAAATATATATGGCAGCTATATCTAAATCTGAACCGATTTTTCGCAATTTCAATAGGGTTCGTCCTTGGGCAAAACAAATGAGCTGTGCTGAATTTCATCCAAATCGGATCATAAATGCGACGTGTACTTTATTTACGCACAATCGGACGAATGGGCAGTTATGCATAAATCGATTCAAAAAGTGATTCTATGCATATCCTCAAAAGGAACCATGTGTCCATTTCGTTTTCTTTTGCCTGTTACAAACATATGCTCAAACACATAATGCCCTGTACCACAGTGTGGGTAGGGTGACAAATATTCCAACCAAAAATTATCGTTATGGCTTCATGGTTTGGATAAACATGTTCAATATAAGTCCATGATATCCACTTTTAGAAATTTTGGATATCTAGCTTATGGTGTAGGGTATAAAAAGTTCAAGATAAAGTTTTTAGTTGTTTTCGACATTTTGGTTATCGCAGAATGGTTCAATTTTGAAAAAATCTAGATAATATTTTAGATAAAAAACTGATCCCTCACTTCAAAATGGGACACCAACGGAGATGTTTACTGTCGTCTATGTGTGGACAAAGAGGAGCTAGAAATAATTGAACATATCCTCTGTAGATGTCCATCGCTGAGTGGCAGAAGACACATACAGTTTGGAAAATATGAAATTGATGACCTTGATTTCGTCTCCAAAATAGACCCCAACCAGATCCTAGGCTTTGTCAAAATTTTGACATGGCTAAAGTAACCACATTTCTAAGCACATCGTCTATCTTTTCTCTCTACCACTCTCTTTTGTTTTAAGGTACCAAGGATGATCCCAATCGATAATTGTTTCTGAATGAACGGCTGCAAATTAGCAACCGTACATCCCTAACCTAACCTGCGTCCCTTTCATATCTAATAGTTTATATACAGAAGACAGCCTTTTGTACATTTAATCAAAGTTGATTTTAATTTAAAATGTTAACTTAATTGCAATATAATACTTACTTTATTGATAATTTGCTGCACTGAAATTTATTTCCATAATTGAGATCTGAAAGCAAAAATATAATAATTTAGTATCTTATTTAAAGTATTTTGTGTGTAATATTCTCATCCAATTAATGTTAAATGGTCAAAAACTTTTCAATGCATTTCAATTTCTTTTATTTTTTATATTCACTGAAAAATTATTATTTATATTGAAAACTATTATGTATCATAAATCAATATTCTATTGACATGACATGCATGTGAATAATAATGAAAAATTCTTTGCATTTCATTTCATCCATTTTTTGTCATAAATATTATTATTAAGGACATCATAAATGATTTTTATTTATTTTCCTTTGTTTTTAAAAGACCTAAATATAGATTTCTTCGAATATATCTACGAGTAAAAACTTGAGATGGGAGATTTTCTCAATTTGTGATTGAAATATCATTTCAATGACTTTATTAAAAATGTTCATAATAATAGAAAAAAGGATGGCTGACGAACTTATGTGTCCAATGTGTTGTTGCAATGTCTCAAAAAATAATACTAAAATAAAAAAACCTAACATTGCCTCAAAGACAAATGACCCTTCGATCAAAGTTGAATAAATTCATAAACATTTTGGCGGCAATACCCAATGGCCATGCCAATGGCTGCAGACAATTGCTGGGATTTGAATTTGCAATTTGTGCTCCAATGAAGCAAGGCAATGTAATCCAAAACAAAACAAATCCTCCGAAAAGAAAAAAACTACAACTGACCACACAATATATTTGAGTTTCGCATTGAACTAAAAGCTATGGCATTGTATAGCTGTTCAGTCGAGTGTGTGTGTTTTTGAAAACAAATACGTACATTCTAAAAAATGTTTTTATTTTTGCAAACTATCGTAAAATTCCTAACCATATTCTTCTAAGTGTTTGAATTCAAAGTTCACCGAATGTAAATTGTCTCCATATGCATGGAATAGTTTCAAAAGTGACACTTAAAAAAACACACAAGAGAAACTAATTTAGAAAACTTTTTTTTAATTTTTAATAAATTGAGTCAGTTGTTAAGTTGTCTGAGAACTATTTTGAAGAACATACATTGTTGAAATTCGATTTAACACTTTAGAACGAAATTTGTTGTAAAGTAATAAATCATAGGATTTTTATATTATTTTAAAAATCTTTTTTGATGGCGCTTAACATTCTCTGAATATAAAGATGTAGGAGGAAGACCTCAAAAACCCAATATAACCAGGATACACTACCATGTTATTCGGACTATATAAAAAATTATAATTTTTCACATACAAATATAATGCCTAAAATCAATCGGGACGTTTATATGGCATGGATATGTCATCATAAATTTCAACTAGTAGACCAAAGTACAGTGTAAAAATCGGGAATACCACAAAATTTTTTTGGCATTTCCAAGGTTATCTGAAACATGAAAATGAAAAGTACCAAAAATACTGAATAATTGGACTGCCAATATTTTTGGTTGGGAAATTTTCTACCATGGGATAACTCATTTGATTGAAAAGATTAACCTTAAGGTTAAGGTTAAGTCAACGTCCCTGAAAGTCCGTGAAAACATGTTCTTTAGAAGTCTACGTCATTGAAAGTCATTGAAAAAAAATCAAAGTTCTTGAAAAAATAGTCTTTTAAAAATCTATTGTTCGAAAGTCATTGAAAAAAATCTTCTTTAAAAAAAAATTCTTTAATAAATCTATGTTTCAAATGCTTTTCAAAAAATATTCTTTAAAAAATCAACGCTTTGAAAGTCCTTGAAAAATATTCTTTAAAAAATCAAAGTTTAGAAATATTTAAACCTACCAAAATATTAAAACATACGCTTTATGTGGCCTTTTAAAAGAGCTTTAAAAGATCGCATTAGAAGACCTCAAACAAATAATCTATTTTTAGATAATTTTTTGAGGTCTTGAAAAACATATTCTTTACAAAATTTTTTTTATGACCATTTAAAAACAGATTAATGGGCAAAATATAGATCAAAATGTTGTTGAAAGAATATATAAAAAACTAAGATAACAAATTATTTAGAAATATATTCTAATGTTCTTCAAAACAATTAAAAATCGGTGCTTTATATGCCCTTTTGGTAAAATACTTTAAAAACTCCCCCTTTAGAGCCAAGAAATAATCTATTTTTATAAATTTTACAAACCAGTGAGCGGAGCAGAAATTCTGGACGGGGCCGAACTTTGTTTTTTATACCACGGAACTCAAATTTTTTCTACAGATTAATGGGCAAAATATAGATCAAAATGTTGTTGAAAGAATATATAAAAAACTAAGATAACAAATTATTTAGAAATATATAGCTCTGAATGTTCTTCAAAACAATTCTTAAAAAATCGGTGCTTTCAAAGTATTGTCTTTGGTAAAATACCTAAAACTCCCCCTTTAGAGCCAAGAAATTCCCATAATATTTATAAATATGCCCATATACAAACCAGTACAACAATATAATTGGTATTAATTTAACCCTACACAACAACCACTTGGATACTCAAATTTTCTGCGGTCTATATGCTTCACGAGTAAATATATACGCTATAGAATACAAATTTTGTAATTTTTCACACATAAACAGCACCTCTTCCACTCACTGACATATTTTCCGAATATTACGAGTATTCAGTACAGCTATTGTCCAGATTCCCTTCACCGTGGGTTGTGTTGTGATGTTCGGCTAACACAAAAAAATTAAGTTCTCGTTCCACTTCATTCCAAAATGATTATCTGCTCATCACCGAAAAATTGTCCATGAACATAACTGGAACCTCATGGAACATTTTAAAGCGATCAGCGCTATAGTTCCGCTCTCTAGAGTGATAATGGGTTATTAAATAATATACGAATACGGAGATACCTGTAAATATTTGGTCTGATCCCCTTCTCCAATATTTCGCGGCGTTACAAACTTTTGGGGCTGTACAAAGCTATAATACCCTGACAAGATAGTTGTGTAGGGTATAATAATTCGGGTAAACAGCATGTCCAAAATTTCATAAAATATAAATTTTTGGTAGCATTATTAGTGTAGCCCTAACACTAAAAATTGGACCAATATTGATAATTTGTAGAAATGAACTTGAAATATGAAATTCAGTCAAAAAATGTACCCGAAATACCCTAAATATTTAATATTTAGAGGTATCCTAATATGAGAGCTATACTTAAAAGTGGACAGATATATTCCATTTTCAATAAAAAATATCGTATATGTTAAAAATTAAAAAAAATAAATTTTCAATAGACAGACGGATAGAAATAGAATTTTATTCTGATCAGGACTATCCATACTTTATGGGGTCTCGAGTTGTTGATAATGAAATTACAAATTTAATATACATCCATCTAGTAGGAAGGGCTAAATATGCAATTTATGGGAGTACCTGTAAAAATACAGCTAAGAATATTGTTGGTAAAATTTAATGAAAAATACTTGGTTATAGCTCCGAATGTACCAAAAAATCCAACTTTCCCATCTTAAAAGCTCAGAATGAACAAAATTTTTTCCTATGGCTTATAATGTCCCTGAATATTTCCAACAAAACCACGACTGTAGATCACAACGTTTCTTAACAGCTCAAATTGTCCCTGAAAATTTTACCAAGGAATCAGTAGTAATAGCTCAGAATGCAACAATATAATAATTAAAATATTCCTAAATTTTTTCAAACAATCTGTCATGGTAGCTCCGAATGCTTATCGAACTTATTGTTCGATGTTGATAAAATAATTATATTATATTTAAATAGTTTTCTATATTAAATAAAAACCCATATATGCTCAACAATAGGCATTTAATTTATTGACTACACACAACAGCAAAAACTATTTAATATTCCCCATGTGTGTAATTCATGTCTTCCCAACAGTAGATGAAAACCAGTAAGGAAAGCAGTAAAGTCGGACGGGGCCGACTATATGATACCCTTCACCACTTTGGGTATATTCAACAGATGAATCATAACAGACGTCGAATTTTTGAAGGACCATTAACATGAAAATGGATCCATAAACATGTCATTCTGTAACCTACACTAAAGTTTTCATTTGGTCAGATATAGGGTTGTTTCTTACAATGGGACAAAATTATATAAAGCAATGTAAAGGAAATGTATTATAGTAACTACAGTTCATTGTACCAATTGTGTGGAAATCAGACAAACTTTGGGTCTTTAGTGCACAATTTACACACACTCGGAAGAAAAAATATATAGGAGCTATATCTAAATCTGAACCGATTTTCACGAAACTTAACACACATAATTCTAGACCTTATTCATTACGCAATACCAAATTTCGTGCAAATCGAAATATATATAGGGACTTTGGTGCAACATTTACATTAAATCGGACAAAATTATATATGGGAGCTATATCTACATCTGGGCCGATTTTCAGTAAACTTAACACACATCATTCTAGACGTAATTCATTACGATATGCCAAATTTCGTGCAAATCGAAGGATATATAGGGACTTTGGCGCACCATTTAAATAAAATCGGACGAAACTATATATGGGAGCTATATCTAAATCTGGACCGATTTTCTCAAAACTTGGCAGACATCACTCTAGGCTCAACTCAGTACGTTATGCCGAATTTCGTGCAAATCGAAATATATATAGGGATTTTGGTGCACCATTTACATGAAATCGGACGAAACTATATATGGGAGCTATATCTAAATCTGGACCGATTTTCTCGAAAATTCGTAGACATCATTCTAGGCTCAATTCAGTACGTTATGCCCAATTTCGTGCAAATCGAAAGATATATAGCGACTTTGGTGCACCATTTACATGAAATCGGACGAAACTATATATGGGAGCTATATCTAAATCTGGACCGATATTCTCGAAACTTGGCAGACACCACTCGAGGCTTAATTCAGTACGTTATGCAAAATTTCGTGCAAATCGAAAGATATATAGGGACTTTGGGGCACTATTTACATGAAATCGGACGAAACTATATATGGGAGCTATATCTAAATCTTGACCGATTTTCACGAAACTTGGCAGACATCATTCTAGACCTAATTCATTATGCTGTACCAAATTTCGTGCAAATCGAAAGATATATAGGGACCGTTTACATTAAATCGGTTAAATATATACAGTGGCTCCATCGAATAATCGGACAAGTGGTGTCAGATATAATAATGCTATACATTTCAAAAAAATGGTCTAAATGTGTAGTTTTTTTCGCTTTTATTTACACATTACTTACTTATATTTCTGAACAATACAAAAAACAACAACTTTTCTAGTGATAACAGTAAATTTCGTCAGAAAAACAAAATTAACTCAATTTATTGTGTTCAACGCAAAATCGGACAAAGCAAAGTATCGATGTTAAAAAATGAAAAAAATCGAGAAATTAATATTTAGTTGCATATCTCTTGTTGTCCAGAACGGCCTGTAAACGCTTCGGTGTTGATTTGACCAAATCCTACATACCTCCGGCTCTATGGAGTTCCACGATTCCAGTAAAGCCACCTTAAGCTGTACTAAGGAGTTAAATTTTTTTCCCTACACTCTCCTAGCTAATTCTTCCCAAAGATGCTCAATTACGTTAAGGTCTGGGCTCGGTGCTGGTGTTTGTATAAGTTTTGGGCAGTTATGGATCAACCAAAGCTTTGCAACACCTGATGTGTGCTTGGGATCGTTGTCTTGATAAAAGGCAAAGTTGTTCGCGATACCCAATTTGTCTGCACTTCGCTTTACATTTTGTTTTAAAATGTTGAGGTAGACAAAATTGTCCATTTTACTGCCTAATTGCCTAATCCCGCACTGGACATGCAGCCCCAAACCATAACAGAACCTCCTCCGTGCTTAACAGTGGCTTTTGTATTCTTATGATTAAATTCAGCATTTGGCTTACGCCACACATACATCTTTCCATCTGACCCGTGCAAGTTAAATTAGCTTTCGTCAGTAAACAGAACCTTAATATAATGAAAACTATCAATAGAAATGTATTTTAAGATGATCTATCATCAAATTACCTGCTTCCAAAAATCTTCTGGTTTTAGTAAATACTCCTTTTGTCCGATTATGCGATGGAGCCACTGTATATGGGAGCTATATCTAAATCTGAACCGATTTTTCCCAATTTCAATAGGGTTCGTCCTTGGGCCAAACAAATGAGCTGTGCCAAATTTCATCCAATTCAGATCATAAATGCGACCTTTACTTTGCTCACAAAAATACATGGACAGACAGACAGACGGACGGACGGACGGAGATGCATAAATCGACTTAGAAAGTGATTCTATGCATATTCTCAAAAGGAACCATGTGTCTATCTCGTTTCCTTTTGCCTGTTACAGACATATGCACAAAGACATAATACCCTGTACCACAGTGTGGTGAAGGGTATAAATATTAAATTCCGACTTTATTACAAAAAATAATGCAGAGTAAATGTTTTTCATGGTGTTTGCTTCGTAATAAAATTAACTTGTTTAATCCGTGGAATTTAATTCAGTCATTTAACTTTTGTACACAACAGAAACAACAACAAAATAGTACAGTAAATATATTCGCTGTATATGTTTTTGTACAATTTAACCCAATTACAAAATGGAACTAAAGACAACCACTGCGAGTATGAAAGGATTAAATAATTTAACTATAATTCCAATGCGGAGTCATCAGGGTTGGATATATAAATACAACAATTACTATGGCTTGAAATCATGTTTATCTATATGTCCTTGAAAGTTGTCAGTTAATATATTTGATTTCCGGCATTCTTGACTGCATGACATACAACTGAATGTTACCAAGCATCGAAATGCCGAATTGTCTTTTAAGCGAAAATTAAATCCCGCTTGACGCAAATCAAGAAAATATTTAAGAATTGCCTTCAAAAGATTGTTTCAACAAGACATGAAGGCATGCATGCTATGGCAAAAGGATGTTTGAAAATAATCTGCGTATGAGTAATGTCATGGAATTTGTAAAGCAGCAACAAAGACTCATACGCTCCCTGGCATTCGACATTTCATCACTTTTTTTGTTTGGGTCACAACAGAAATAAATCTTATATTTACGCTTTTGTTGTAAAAAAAAGAGAGTGGTGGAAAATTCTTTCCATGGTAATCTTCCCCTACAGCAATGTCTCTTCATATTATCATTGTTTTCAACTCGGTGCCATATTTTCCCTCTAAGACTTCGCTTTCATTCATGGTGTCACCAAGCGTATTTTAAAAGCTTAACAGTAAAGGAGAAAAAGAAGAAGTTTCAGAGGAAAAATGTGCAAACAAAGCGTTCCTGTAAATGGAAATTGGAAGTGTTACACATTCCTTTAAATGTTCGTTCTATTTTATTTTCTTCTTCTACTTCTTCATTTGACACACACACACAGTGACAACTAACATACACGTGCCTATAGATATTCTCTTCTATATTCAGGGTTATGGTTTCGATTCATGCTTTCTTTTTCTATTGCCTTTGCTTTTAGTAATGGGTTAATCTTAACATGGCTATGAAATTGTTTACTTTTTTCTGTTTTTTTTTTTTCTGTTATGTTCTGCTTTATGTCACATAGCATCAGTTCTGCTATGGCATAATAAACAACTCAAACATACCTACACACATTTTATTTTTATTTTTTTTCGTCTCCTATTTTTTTTGTGATGATGATAAATTTATGCAAATATATGCCAATGATTATGCTTAAGTAAACCAAAATTTGCCTACAAGAAAGAATGTTTTTCCTCTTGATGTTGTTGTCGTTGGCATTTATTTCTAATTTGGCGTTTATCTTTGTTTAGGATATTCCCATAAATGTTTCTTTTTAAGAAGGATTAAAGTAACTGAGTTTCGTTTAGTGCAGTTAAGTCGAACCGAAAAAATAATAAAGTAATGGGAATGGGACATTTTGTTACTGTTTGTTCTATGACGAATGGTTTATAGATATGATAATATTGCAAAAACATACATATCATTTTAAGATAACAAATAAGCAAAAATGTTGACAAACAACAATTGGATCATCTGAGATATAACATCATGAGATATTTATTGTAATGAAACCATAGGGTTATATTGTTATTTTATTGTAATAAATCAATTGTGAAAGATCGAGGTTGGAATAAAAAGACAATAAGTTAACTGTAACTGTGCAACTACTATGATGATTATATGGAACCCAGTATATTGTCTAAAAAGGACAAATGAACATATCCGGCTATACTATTATTAGGCCATATTTATAGGCAGTATTTTTGTTGTTTAAGTAATTTTTGACCGTGAGAGCTAAACCCTAATATGAGAGCTAAACAAAAAAGTGGACGGGTATATCCCATTTTCAATAGCAAACATTGTAGGAGTAGTAGCATTATATATTCCAAATTTCAGCAGACAGAAACAAAGAACATATACGACAGATCCTTCATAAAATTAACATTTCTAAGGAATAATAATCTGCAAACACTGTACGCTTATATTTCACATGACACTGTATATTTAAAGTTTGACTATTTTTTAATCTAATATTTTTTTAATCTACGACCATCGCTAAGAATGCAACTGAAAAAAATATAAATTAAATATACAGCTCTTTAAAATTATATTTATCAACAAATATAGGCTCATGATGAGAGGTTGAACAAATATATATTTATAACGTTTTGTCTCTGAAAATTATATATTTTTATACCCTACACAACTATTTTGTCAGGGTATTATAGTTTTGTACAGCCCCAATAGTTTGTAACGCCGCGAAATATTGGTCCTAGAACCACCTTTAAGTATACCAATCGTCATATCTCGACTAGCTGAGTCGATCTAGACATGTGTGTCCGTCCGTCCGTCTGTCCATTATAATTTGTAAACACGATACAGGCCACAGTTATGGACCAATCTTCACGAAATTTTGCATGTAGGATGGGTTCGGCCCATCCTAGATCGGTTAATATTTAGGGGATGAAATGGACCAAATACTTAATTGTTGTCGGTTTTTCTGGTCGCTCTAGAGGCCGCAATTATGGCCCAAACTTCGCGAATTTTTACATGGAGAAGGGGATCGGGCCAAAGAATAAGCATGCCAGTTTTGATAAAGATCGGCCAATATTTGGCGGGTCAAATGGACCCCGACTTTTGTGTGAAAAATGACAAAAATTGTATTCTATAGCGTATATATTTTCCCCTGATGGATATAGACCCAAGAAGTTTATAGTATATCCAAGAGGAGTGGTTGACCTTTAAATTGATACCAATTACATTGTCGTATGTACTCGGATGTGGGAGTTACACTTCAATATTTACAGGTACTTACGTATTCATATATTATTTAGTAAACCATTACCACATTAGAGGGCGAAAATATAGCGCGCATCGCTTTGAAAATTTCTATGAGGACAACGATGATAACGCCTATAATTTTCGGTGATGATCAGATAATAATTTTGGGATGAAGTGGAACGAAAACTTAATCTTTTGTGTTTTTTTGAGTCGATCTATAGGCCGCAATTGAAAGCCGAACATTACAACACAACCCACGGTGAAGGAAATCTGGACAAATAATTAGAAGGTCTGTACTGAATATTAATAATAATAATATTTGTTGACCTCTAGTCGTCAGGAGGGTGCAAATATCGCGAAGTATTGCCCAAGCTCAGAATGTAGTACCACAGAAAGTTAGATTGTCGTGGAAGTTGTGTAGGGTATCAAATGGTCGGCCCCATCCGACTATACTGCTCCGCTCACTGGTTTTAAATATAAAATTTTTTATTAAATTATATATTATATATATATATATTAAGAAACATTCTTAAAAAACACACGAAAAAATAATAATACTGAATAGGTCCGTAGATGTCTCTGAAAAATAGCTTTCATAGGATGTCATTAAACTAACGTCGCCCAAAAAATGTATTTAAAAAATCCACGCCTTTTGTCTCTAATGTCGACCAAAAATTTATTTAAAAAATCCACGCCTTTTGTCTCTAATGTCGACCAAAAAATTTATTTAAAAAATCCACGCCTTTTGTCTCTAATGTCGACCAAAAAATTTATTTAAAAAATCCACGCCTTTTGTCTCTAATGTCGACCAAAAAATTTATTTAAAAAATCCACGCCTTTTGTCTCTAATGTCGCCCAAAAAATGTATTTAAAAAATCCACGCCTTTTGTCTCTAATGTCGCCCAAAAAATTTATTTAAAAAATCCACGCCTTTTGTCTCTAATGTCGCCCAAAAAATGTATTTAAAAAATCCACGCCTTTTGTCTCTAATGTCGACCAAAAAATTTATTTAAAAAATCCACGCCTTTTGTCTCTAATGTCGCCCAAAAAATGTATTTAAAAAATCCACGCCTTTTGCCTCTAATGTCGCCCAAAAAATGTATTTAAAAAATCCACGCCTTTTGCCTCTAATGTCGCCCAAAAAATGTATTTAAAAAATTCACGCCTTTTGCCTCTAATGTCGCTCAAAAAATACATTTAAAAAATTCACGCCTTTAGCCTCTAATGTCGCCCAACAAAAAAAAAACAAAAAAAACGAATTAAAAAAATCCACGCCTTTTGTCTCTAATGTCGCGCAAAAAATGTATTTAAAAAATCCACGCCTTTGGCCTCTAATGTCGCCCAAAAAATGTATTTAAAAAATCCACGCCTTGGCCTATAGAGTCAGTTCAGATAAACCGGATTTATTTTTAATCCGAGTTCTTGGCATATGAATAATAAGTGATGGAATGTCTCGAGATTTCTCATTAAATTTAACTCCTTATGTTCAAATTTTAAACTCTAATAGATAACTAATCCTAAATATTATTGCGTATTTAGAAAACGTGACCCATTCCACCAAACTGCAAGGCCTCCAATGCTTATCTACTTTCTTAAGTAAACATCATTAACTTTAACAATGAAACGGTATGCGTTTTCCAAAGTTCGCCGATAAATGTTTGCACAAATGTGGCATTTCCTACTGCTGCAAAAAAGAACAAGAAGACGAAGAATAGCGATAAAAGGAAAACGGCATCCTTGAAACATATTGGTCAACAATCGCCTACATTTTCCGGATGTTAAAAGAGAAACGCAAGAAAATCAGAAAAATATGTATTTGAATGATTTATTTACTTATTGCAGTCGAAGATAATTAAAAGAAAAATTAAATACAACTTTTACACACACACACTTACCACAAGCATATTGTGAGCCCTTGCAAACAGTAATAATTAACCCACAACTAAATAAATAACAAAATGGCAAATTTCCCATAAAGGACAACATTTCTTTCCGCCAGTTGTCATTTACAGCCCACATTGTTAATGTGTGTGTAGTCCGGTCACTGATGTGTGGGAATGTTGAACACAGTTGTAGATACATTTGAACATGATGACTTCTTATCCTCACCGAGTTATAGAGACGAGTTGTGTCCTTTGAAATGCCTTTAGCCTAAGATGATCCGCAAGGCGAGATATTATCAACATTTGACATGTCCAAAAGGGACATTTGAATGTTGGACAACTGGTGGTGATGGTGGCGGCCAACCAGTCACGTTCTTTGTGATTTTAATTGGAAATGATATGCATGCATATCTGATTACACATATGGCAAAATACGTGGGTTTGTGTGTGTGTGCACATGTATTTGAAATTTGTGTGTTTATTTGTCAGATGTCAGAATATTTGGATTCTCTGGAATATACAGTCAACAAATCACTTGGGGGTGTTAGAGTTAGTCAATAGCATTGCATTTGTTAATTGGAAATTTATACAATAAATGTAAATAAATTTCCGAAATTAGTGTAAAATATTTAAAGCACATTATATGAATATTAATTAACTCGTTTTGCGTTATACAACTAATAAATTGCAAGTCCAATCGGATAAATAATTTTATAAATAGTTTAATAAATAAATTTATTTAAAATAAATAAATAAATTTATTCTTAAATAAAAATTATGCGAACAAGATATATGTCCATGTAGGTTCAGCCTATCCAAAAGTAATTAGATTTTTTTGTGGTTTTTTATTTCTCAAAGAGCTCAAAAAAGTATTTAAAAGCAGAAAGGAAAGTAGTAAAGTCGGACCGGGGCGACTATATGATACTCTTCACCACTTTTGGTGTATTCAACAGATGAATCGTAACAGACGTTGGAGGGCCATTAACACGAAAATGGATTAATAAACATGTCATTCTGCAACCTATACTAAATTTTTCATTTGGTCAGATATAGGGTTTGCTTCCTACAATGGGACATAATTATGTAAATCAATTTAAAGAAAACATAAAGAAAACGAAAATATATATGAGAGCTTTATATAAATCTGGACCAATTTTCAAGAAGCTTGACACACATCAGTCTAGACCTAATTCATTACGCTATGCCAAATTTCGTGCAAATCGAAGGATATATAGGTATATTGCTACACTATTTACATTAAATCGGACGAAAATATATATGGGAGCTATATCTAAATCTGAACCGATTTTCAGGAAACTTGACACGTATTATTCGAGACCAAATTCATTACGGTATGCCAAATATATATGGGGGCTATATCTAAAGCTATATCTAAATCCGGGCCGATTTTTATTAAACTTGACACATATCATTCTAGTCCAAATTCATTACGATACGCTAAATATATATGGGAGCTATATCTAAAGCTATATCTAAATCTGGACAGATTTTCAGGAAACTTAACACACATCATTCTAGACCTAATGCAGTGCGCCGTGCCAAATTTCGTGCAAATCGAAAGATATATAGGGACTTTGGTACACCATTTACATTAAATCGGACGAAAATACATATGTGAACTATATCTAAATCTGAACCGATTTTTCCCAATTTCAATAGGTTCCAAATAAGTGACCTATGCCAAATTTCATCCAATTCAGATTATAAATGCGACCTGTACTTTGTTTACAATTTAACATGGACAGACGGATGGACGGACGGACAGACGGACATGCGTAAATCGGCTCAGAATGCATATTCTATGCATATTCTCAAAAGGAACCATGTGTCTATCTCGGTTCCTTTTGGCTATTACAAACATATGCACAAAGACATAATACCCTTTACCACAGTGTGGTGAAGGGTATAAAAATCCATTCCATTGGCCTCCTTCAGAAAAGTATTTAAAAAATTCAAATTTATTTTGGCCTTTGGCCTTTAGAGTCGTTCAAAAAATATATTTAAAAAATCCAAGCCTTTGGCCTCTAGATTCGCTCAAAAAATATATTTAAAAACTCCACGCCTTTGGCCTTTAGAGGTGCTCAAAAAATCCACGCCTTTGGCCTATAGAATCGTTCAAAAAATATATATAAAAAATGCACGCCTGTGGCCTCTATAGTCACTCTAAAAATATGTTTACAAAAAACACGCTTCAAAAAATATATTTAAAAAATCCAAGCTCCGATTTGGTAAATCCAAAATATATATTTTTATTTGCGGATATATTTTTGGTATTCGCCAGTGTATATGTATGTTTTGTAACTATTAAAGAAATTCATAGTATATAAGGTATGTCATAATAACTATGACACGTTTTTTTCCTTTTTTCATTTAGTGAAAATACATTTAATTTTGTTATAGTCACACTTTAAGAAATATTTATTGTTGTTGTTATTTAATTAGCATAAACTAAACAAAACAAAATAAAAACATTGATGAACCAAACGACAGAAGTGATTTAAATTTCTTGAGGTCTAACTAAACCGGTATTTGTTTTTTTTTTTTTGCAAACAACAAACAATTTGTTAAGCAAAATATTTGAAATAGTTTGTGATGGGTTTTCAATGAATGATTTTTTCAATGGGAATAAAGTCAAACCCGTATATACCATTACAATATCAAACATTTAAACAAAAATATTTGTAAATGTTGAGTCTGTTATAAATTTGTGTGATCGTAGCTTTTGTTTTTAAAGACGTTGTTTGTGATTTCTTTTTTGTTTTTATAGTTTTAGTTGTTTTTTTTAATCGTGTAATTAATTAAAAACATTGCCAATGGCTAAATCATTCATTAGTGGCGAGGTATTAAAACATATTTAATGTAAATTAATTGAATTCATTGCTTTTGATCTGTTCAAGATATGACAATCGTTCATTGAACGAATACTTTGCATCGCGGAAACAAAACAGTTTTATGAAATAAGTAATGCCCCATAGACATTAATTAACATACAATGTGTCACGACGAACGATTTATGTGGAATAAATTAATAATGAAATATTGTATTTTTTTCGTTGGTGTTTTAGAATTGTTAAGGTTTTCTCTTTTATAAATGTACTATTGTAAACAAATATTTAATTTTTTTATAGGCATCAAAAACTTACTTGTCTCTACAAAAGCAAAATTTTAATTGCATTTTCATAAAAGTTTTCACACTTTCAGAAGAACGAACACTTAAGTGGGTCAAAAGTGATTTTGGTATCTGCATTCTTATGTTAATTAAATGATAACCATCCATAACACCACATCCGCAGACATATTAAGTGCTGTTACATATTTAATTAAATAAAGTGTTTGCTTTGTAGGACATACCATAGCTGACACAGTTTTGCTGTTAAAGAACAATATTTAAGATAAAATTTACATAAAGCCAGAGTATTAAAAATTTATTAAAATATGTATTTTGGAACAAAACTTTTTTGTTCTCATAAATCCATTGATTATGCAAATTAATCATATATTTGCAAAATATGCAAAAAGAATCCCATAAGACAGAATCTAAGAATTTTATTGAGCCGTTCAGACTGTTTTTGAAGAGATATGAAGGTATGGATTTTGGACAAACAACTTTCTTTTTGGAGTTGCTCTACAGATAACAAATACACAGGAAAAACTGCTGCCAACTTCCTTAGTGCCAAACATAGCCGTTTTTAAATGAGCACCAAAAAACACCCATATTGTCTTTGGTACAGATTGATTAATATTTAAAAGATTAAATGGACCAACACCTTTATTTTTCTATGTTTTTCTACTTTTTTTTTCTAGGGCGGATATATTTACTCCTAAAGAACAGAGTAGTTGACCCGATTTGAGGAGTGGTTAACCTTTAAATTGATACCAATTATATTGCTGCATGCACTCGAATGTGAGAGTTTTACTTAAATAATTATAGGGGTCTATGTGTCCTGATATTGTTTAGTATTACCATTACCACATTCTAGGGCGGAAATTTAGCACAGATGGCTAGACAATTTTGCATGCGGTTCCGGTTATGGTCAAGGACGACGCCCATAGTTTTCTATGAGGACCAGGTGATATTTCACGGATGAATTGAATCGAATATGATTTTTTGTCTGATTTTTAAACGCTCTAGGCTCCACAATTTTAATGGGAACATTACAAAATTTTCCATGGAGAAGACGATCCAACTAAGTCGAAAAGCTGTCATGATAATGAACAGGATAGCGGTTCAAATGTTTTTTTTTTTTTTTTTTTGTAAATTACAAAATTTGAAACTTATTGATTATCTCTTAACTGTGCAAAAATATGATTCGATCAAGAGAGTGCAAATATTGCCCGTGCTCGGAATATTGATCCGCAGAAATTAGAGCTCAATGGTAGTTGTGTAGGCCATATGGTAGGCCCGATCGATTACACTGCTCCGCTCACTGTTTTTTTTTTTTTTTTTTTTTTTTTTTTATTTTTTTTACCAAAAAAAAAAAAAAAAAAAAAAAAAACTTTTTCGATTTTACAAAGAAATTGCCGCATGTACACCTCCTGCTGTGATAATACTAATAACAATTTCAGGATATGTAGACCCTCTAAACATTTGAGTATAACTCTCATTTTTGGGTATATAATTATACCCTTCACCACACTGTGGTACAGGGTATTATGTCTTTGTGCATATGTTTGTAACAGGCAAAAATAATCGAGATAGACCCATGGTTCCTTTTGAGAATATGCATAGAATCACTTTCTGAGTCGATTTATGCATGTCCGTCCGTCCGTCTGTAGATGTTAAATTGTAAACAAAGTACAGGTCGCATTTATGATCCGAATTGGATGAAATTTGGCACAGCTCATTTGTTTGGGCCAAGGACGAACCCTGTTGAAATTGGGAAAAATCGGTTCAGATTTAGATATAGCTCCCTTATATATTTTCGTCAGATTTAATGTAAACGGTCCCTATATATCTTTCGATTTGCACGAAATTTGGCACAGCGTAATGAATAAGGTCTAGAATGATGTGTGCAAAGTTTCGTGAAAATCGGTTCAGATTTAGATATAGCTCCCATATATATCTTCGTCCGATTTAAGGTAAATTGTGTACCAAAGACCCTATATATCTTTCGATTTGCACGAAATTGGCCATAGCGTACTGGCATTTGGGTCTATAATAATTTGTGCTAGGTTTCATGAAAATCGGTTCAGATTTAGATATAGCTCCCATATATATTTTTGCCCGATTGTAGGTAATTGGTGCACCAAAGTCCCTGGAAATCTTTTCATTTGCTCGAATTTTGGCATAGCGTACTGAATTAAGTCTAGAATGATATGGCAAAGTTTCGTGAAAATCGGTCCAGATTTAGATATAGCTCCCATATATATTTTCGTCCGATTTTATGTAATTGGTGCACCAAAGTCCCTATATATCTTTCGATTTGCACGAATTTTGGTATAGGGTGCGTTGGTCAGCTAAGTACTTCGCTTTGTTACAAGAGACATTTGGGTTTGAAAGATTTTTTGTATAGAAGCAATAGCCTCTGGGGAGAATATCCCAACAAAAAACTAAGGGAAATTATGAGGATCAGTGGCGTGATCCTTCCCTGCCTTACCCCTCGGCAATCAATGCCATAGATTCCCCAAAACAAAATACAAATGGTATCCCAAATAAACCGCCAACACTACTGAAGTACTGAATTAAGTCTAAAATGATGTTGCTAAGCTGCGTGAAAAGATCCATAGCAAGGCCGAATGACACAACATACTGAAGTAATGTAAATTAGTCGTTGGCAATTTTCCCTGAAATCGGTTCAGATATAGATACATAACAAAAACGCGTCGTCTGTTGGGATACATATGTAGAATATACCCAAAGTGGTGAAGGGTATCATATTGTCGGCCCAGACCGACTTTACTACTTTCCTTACTGGTTTAAATAAAAATCCTCTTAGATATACATTACATGTAACATTTTTTGCTAAATGTAACATTTTTTGATCGTTTTCTGCTAAATGTAACATTTTTTGATCGTTTTAAACAGGAACAAATTAACCGATCTTTACCAAACAACATGTGTTGTATTTGGCCGGAACCGGACTTACGTACAAAATTTCGAGACGATTTACAAATTATAATGGACAAACGGTAGTTGCCATATAACGATCGCTATATTAAAAGTTTCGGTCTAGGAACATTACTTCATGGAGTTGCAAATTTGTCACATTTTTTATTTAAACCAATAAGGAAAGTAGTAAAGCCGGACTGGGCCGAGCAGTCTTCATTCTGCACGCTATGTAAAATTTCGTGCAAATCGAGGGATATGTAGGAACGTTGGTGCATCCTTTACATTAAATCAAAGGAAAGTATATATATGTGGGAGCTATATCTAAATCTGAGCCGATTTTCTCGAAACTTAACACACATCATTCGAGAATTAATGCAGTACCCCATTCCAAATTCCCTGCAATCCGAAAGACATATATGGACACATATGGGTAAATCGAAAGAGCTTTGGTATATTTATAAAATCGGACGAAAGTATATATGAGAGCTATATCTAAATCTGAACCGATATTCACCAATTTCAATAGTGTTCGTCCTTGGGCCAAATAAATGGCCTGTATCAATTTCCATAAAAATCGGATTATAGCCTGTACTTTGTTTACAATTTAACATCAACAGACGGAAATGCATAAATCGTAGATTAACTAAAAAACAAATTTCTTTATATATTTTTTAACATTTTGTTCAGCATTTTTTTTAAACAAAAGCACTTTTAAGGTGTCTACATATTTCAATATTGTTCAAAATTATCATTATCACACTGCATGTAATTTCAAAGAGCCGCATTTTTGGTCGTATAAAATTGTGTATACCCTGATGCCTTATATCGTGTATAAAAGTGATTGTTCTTTAAATTGAATTAACTCTTATATTTTAACAACTTATTTTCACTTTTCTTCAGATATTTATTATAAGCCATACAGAAAAACATAAAATGTAAAGCAAATGTCAATTAGTAACCTTTAAGTCATAACTTACCTTTATTGTCGTGGTTTTTATACCTTTCACAGGACTCACTCTACAAACACATCCACACACACAATTGTGTGTCCACTGCAGATATAATAGCTACACTTGTGTCTTTTTTACCACACTACTACCTTTTGCAACTTTTACCGCCAGTGGCTATCCTGATTTACGACAACACTTTTGACATCTTTATGCACTCACACACACACAAACTTGAGTTTGGGTCTCTGTATATATGTAATATATACAGGTTGCAGATTGTTAGTTGCATTACATTATACAGTAAATTCTTTTGTTAACGATCTGTGTCCCAGCCTACTTGTGTTTGTGCGTCATGTGTCTGTGAGGCAAAGGACAATCAAGTTATAATTCATCGATTGTGTTTGGCGTGATTGCACTATTAACTGAAATTATTAGCCGTTATATTATTTATTTTAACCCACCCTAATGTTCTAGCATTATAATGAGCGACTTTACTGCCGTCCGACTTTACTGCTCCGCTCACTGTTTTTTTGTTGTTATGTTTGATCCAAAATTCAATATATTTGATTTCCTAATATATTGAAGAGGTTTGGTGGAGTGGTTCGTATAGAATAGCAGAAGCTCGGTGGAGAGGTTCGTATAGAATAGCAGAAGCTCGGTGGAGAGGTTCGTATAGAATAGCAGAAGCTCGCTGGAGGTGTTTGTATAGAATAGCAGAAGCTCGATGTAGGAATTCGTATAGAATAGCAGAAGCTCTGGTTGAGGTTCGTATAGACTATTTTACTAATTATACAGTTGTCCATCTTTAGATGTGGACAATATATCCGACATCTGTCCAACGCATTAGTCATTCTATATGTTATTTAAATTATCTAAAATTACCAACAAATTATTGTCCCCCTCTCATATGCATGCCTGTACAAAGCAGCATATTTAAATTACAATGTCTACATCTTTCTATTTTTAAACATAAAGACGCATCATATTAACAAAAATTGCTTAGAACCCCAATAACAAATATCTTTTACTTTTTGCCGATGACTTTAAAGTTCATCCGTCTTAATATTCGAAGAAGAACATGTCACCCATAACAACTAAACAGATGTCGTAAAACTTATTTTCCATTGTTTCTGGCATTTGTTGATATCATATTTTTAGTTGGATGGCTTGCTTGGATGACTGACTGACTGCCTGCCTGGCTGACAGTATTTGTTCTAGTCTTTGTTCGATGTCTCTTTCTTGTGATTTTGTACAACAATTGACAATTTCATACGCACACATATCCTCATCCATGGTAACTGCTCTATTGTTGTTGAAAGCGTTTGGTAAGACGAACTGCTTTTGGCAAAAAAAAGAACTTCGTTGTATTTTCCTTTTTTGAATTGGTGTAAATCTTTGACAACTTGGCAGTTACAAGTGGGGCTTAGACGATGAAATCTTATTTCGATGTTGTTGCTGTTGTTTTTTCCGTCTCTATCGTTGCAAACCAAATGATTGGCAATAATATGTTCAACAAAGCCGAACTAATTCGTAGGAAGAAGAAAGTTTAGTTAGTCTTCTTCGTATTTTTTTGTGAAAAACTTTCTTAAATGTTATTATAAGTTTTTGCACAATCTTAAGCACTGCCAATGTCTAGGATATACAGCAGAATATATTTATTTATATTTTAAGAACTTATATAAATATAAAGACTGACAAACTTTGTACCTTTTTTGGAGGGTGAATCAGAAATAGACCTTTATTAGGGAGATTTGTAGAGAATTTTAATAGGATTCTAGTTTTGTTGGAAAAACAAATTTTGTAGGTCTAGGTAACCGAGGAGGTGGATGGTGTTGTAGTCTTAAAGACGTTATTATCACCTGAAATATTTGTTTTGGAAAGGAATGACATGTCTATAACCTTGATGATTTTTTTTTTATTTTTATAATTTCTTTTTGTTATTAAAGTTCGATTATTTTGTAACCTTGCCGATTAAATTATTTCTTTTGTATTATTGTCATTTTTACATGAAAATAAATGCAAATACATTTTATTGTTTTGTATTTTATGCCATTTTCATTCTTTCTCATCAATAATTACATCAATAAAAAGCGATGATTGTGATAATAACTTTTATGAATGCTAAATTTCTGGAAAAATGTTCGATTGCATTAAGCAAAAGAAATTTCCATCATTAAGACCTTAAACGAAGTTATTTATGCGCGTAATTTGTCCAATAAACAATCGAATGGAAATTGAATACCACCAAAAAACGAATTGTATATTTGTTGTAATATCAAAGTTTATGTGACGAAATATCGTCAAAATATAACAAATCGAATCGAAATTCAATAATTACACAACAACTCGACACGACATGTTAATGTGGCGCCAAGTTCATGAACATATAAATCGATTTTTGTTGTTGTTGGATTTTGTTTCGGGAATATTTGATTGACTTTAGCTGACGACGTAGTAATCGGAAATAGAAAAAGTAGTTCGAATTGGAATCATAAACGTCATAAGTTTTAGGTCGTTAGATATTAAAATGATTTTCCCAAGGCGTTGCCGAAGGACATCTTCACGGGATTAATACAAGGCATAAATATCATTCAATAACGTCACTGATAATTGTGTTGCAAAGTCAATGCTGTAGTACGCATTATTTGAAACCACTTTGGAAGAAGATATGTGAATTAAATATTGTGACATAATGACGACATAAAGACTATCGCATATAGCGACTTTCATATTACATATTTATACTTTATTTGAGGTATTTCAAAGGGAATTACAAAATTAAAGTTACACATATATTAAAATAAGTAAAAAAAGTGTAAGTCGACAGAGTCTTCGGAATTACACACAGGTTTTATTATTCGCTTCATATTAGGTATATGTTTCTATAAACGAGATTTCGAATTTAATGCTGATCAAATTAAATACTTGAATTGCAATTAGCTTCAAATGGAATCCCTTTCGCCTTTAGTCCCACATTTGGCTTTAATCTCAGCTGGGTAAAGATAAAAAGTTGTAGAAAGTTTGGTTCAAATCGGGCAGTCCATTTGACCATTTATGGGGGGATACCAGAAGGTGTAGACCAATGGGTCCCATCTTCGTGGTCTAGGCTTGGTGAAGATAATAGCTTGTTCAAAGTTCGGTTCAAATGGTATAGACCGTTCGTATGCTATTATAAAATTTAATTTCAGCAAAATTTTGACCATTTTGTGGCGGAGGTATTAGAAGGAGTGGACCGTATTGCCCATCTTCCAACTTAAATGAAGTTTGGAAGAAATGATACGATATGAAAAGTTTGGATGAAATCGGTTACTCCCTTCGAGAGTATTCGTGCGCACCAGCCAACGGACGTTTTTAAATCGACTTCAAATTGTCTGAAACGTATTTGGTGCAAATAAACACGGGGTTTGGTGTCTATACCCTCATTGGCCATAAGACTGAGGGTATAAAAATGTATTCCATCTCAGTAGAGATTGGTATAGAATAAAGAAGAGAGGTTCATATAGAATAAAATATAAAAAGCTTCGAGAGCGGTTCGTATAGAATATTAGAAATTCCGGGGACAGGTTCTTATAAAATAGCAGATGCTCGAAGGGGCAAGTTCATATAGAAAAGGAGAAACTCCGGGGAGAAGTTCGTATAGAATTTGAAAAACTGCAGTGAAAAGTACTCATAAAATATCAGAGGTTCGGGAGAGAGGTTCGTACAGAATCCGCGGGGAGAATTTCGTATAGAATAGGGCAAAACTCCGAAGAGAAGTTCGCATAGAAACTCCGATGAGAGGTATGTATAGAATAACTGAAGCTCCGAGGAGAGGTTCGTATATAATAGCTGCAGAAGCTGCGGGGAGTTCTTTGTGTGTTAACTGTCTGTCGAATTTTAAAAGGGTTCCGTCATTTAATTTGTTATCAAAATATCCTCATGGACCGTTAATACACACTAATAGGAATTTTATCGACGGTCAGAAAATGAAAGTTTGTGGGACTCTCGATGTCAATTTATATGCATTGGGTTAAAACATTCCATTCTTTAAATAAGAGGAGAATCAGAATCATATAGGCATTGTCGGGGACCTATTATATTGGACATTTTCAGTAATTATATTTATAAACATGTACACATCAGCTCCATCGGTTTGGAAATTCAGCTAAAATCATAAACAGATGTTTTTAGGTTCCATGAACCCTGAATCCCAAATTACAGCCACTTTGGTGGGAAAATATGGGTGGCATTTAAAATATGTAAAATTAATGAGGGCTCCTAGGAGAAAACTCATGTTATGATAGGGCTTTGAATATACTGAAAAAAGCGTGAGAAAAATATGATTTTAATTCTCAAAATACCTAACATTCACGATAATAAACATCGATATTTAAAACATTCTTGTATTGAAAGTTGACAACAAAGTACCAAATTACAACTAATTCGGTTGAAACAACGTGTCCAAAATATCGAATATTGGGGTACTGTTATATGGAGGCTACCCTGAAACAGGGGTTAATACAATGAGAACCCAAATACAAAATTACAGCCAATTCAATTGAAAAACGTGCCTAAAATCCCCAAAATACCGAATGCTGGGTGGTACCTTTTTATATTGTTATGCGGGGTTACCGTAGTGAATAAATATTTAATATTTCGATTCCCATCATGACTTATCTGAAAATTCGATTTTTTTTGAACACTACGACAACAACTGCTCATTGGAGCTTACCTACGAAGTTATCAAGGATAAAACTAATTTATCGTGAGATATGTATTCACAAAACTACAAATTCTATATATGTTTCTCATATTCACCGATTTTAAAAATTTTATTTGAAAACAAATATTCCGTTGTGGATATGATTTATTAGATATACACCTTAGAAATTATTGCTAATGTGAGATATTTAATTAATTAATTTTAAATATATTTCAGAAGTCCCAAACCCATTTTTTCGGTTTTACCCTGAATTCACCTGGGGATTTTTTTTTATAACAATAAGTTATTTTATATACATACTAATAAAAATACATGTTTTTTGTGTGTAACTCTCATTCTCCAGGTAATTCCAGTACTTCAGGACAAAATGTGTGTTTGTGTGACAGAAAGTTAATCATAGCCGATTATCAGATTTAATATATGACTAAACAATTTAAATGCAAGACAATGCAATGCAAACAGAGACGAGAAGCTCCCGAAACAAATTTTGGGGTTTCTTGAACTTGAATTAAATTTTTAAGGTCGAATTTAATGACACCTTACATTTGAATCCCAACCAGTTATTGACATTTTGGAATTCGAGCAGTAGACCGCAAAATAATTAGCGCAGCCCAGATGTCTTTAACCTTTTTGTTGTTTTTGCGTTGCGTATCATCGTTTGTTGTTGTTATTTTGCATTTATTTATGCGTTTTCATTAGTTGTTTGCTCTGATTGAGTTTAGTCGCGCTCTCTCTCTCTCTCTGGTGTGTGTATTTAGTTTAGTGTTTTATTTACATGAGTGTGTGTGAGTGTGTTGGTGTCATTTATTAATTTTATAAGACACACACTAGCAAAACATTGAAACTAATTAGAATTATTAACTAAAATTTATGACACATTTTAAATACAGTATCAAATTTTTGTCTTGCGAGAGAAGAGAAGGCGTATTTGTCGGCACTCCGCTGCGTGCAGTTAATTGCGAAAGACGAAGGATAAGAACGAAACGCCCAATAAACTTGTCCATTAATTGCTTTTGTCCACTGAGTATGAGGATAGCATTCTCCGCATTCAGAAAAAATAATAAAATTTATTGAATTCCGTGAAACACTGGAATTGAAAATATCGTTTTAGATTTTAAGTGTATGGATTTCACATATAAAATGCTGTGAGAGTTAATATCTGATACGAGATTCAAATATATGTAGGACTTCTCAGGAGCACAGTTTCGACAAATTTTTATTATTATTACATACATAAAAAATATATGCATATACTTATATATATTGAATTCTTAAAATTAAAATATATATAAAGAATTCAATTTCTTTAACAATTAAATAAAATTAACAATTAAACAAAACCGTAAATAATATCTTGCATTTTAATTACAAAATGAAACAAAAATAAAATAGTTAAAAACTATGTCCACACACATACTTACGCATCTGTACAGACTATTAAACATAAAAACTAAAGTAGAAAATAAATGAAAACATTTAAAAATAGTTTAATTGCAACATCTTCCCACACATACACACACACGCACACAATTTAAAACATATACTAGCGCCATAGTATTACAACACTAGTAGCCACAATATCTTACCATGGCTACCACTCGCCATCCACACTGGCCATTAAAAAAGTTGTTAGAAAAATATATTTGGTTTTTGTTTTTGCCTCAGGGCGGAACATAAAAGATGAGACAATTAATGTATTTATGAAATGTTTATATTTGCTAACACGTATATCATTCATCACCACCAATGAATGAAAAAAGAAACTACAAAACAAAATAAGCCGATGAAAAAAATTTAATTGTTGCGCCCAATCAATACCAACACGAAAAAACTTTAAATCGTTTATATATATTTTCTTGTGAATGAAATAAATAACTTAATTGTTATGCTAAAGTATTTGATTCCAGCACTTGATTTTTCTCAAAATATGAACCAAACGTTTTACCGTGTGTTGTGGAAGAAACATTTTTAATATACACATTGCACAATTTACCAATTTAATTCAGAAAAAACCAGTAAAGAAAGTAGTAAAGTCGGATGGGTATATTCAACAGATGAATCCTAACAGACGTCGCATTTTAGAAGGACCAGTAAAATTAAATTGGATCCATAAACATATCATTCTGCAACCTTTACTAAATGTTTCATTTCATTTCAACAACAACTTCCACATGCTAGGTTATATTAACTTCAGTACATTGTGCAAAATTTTATGCCAATCGGCCAAACGTTGGGGTTTTGGTGTACCATTTAACTAAAATCGGAAAACTTGGCAAACATTAGGCAATATTAATGTCAGTACGTTGTGCAAAATTTTGTAGGAAACGGGTCTTTTGTGCACCTTTTACTTAAAATCGGACGAAACTACATCTAAATCTAAATCGATTTCACCAAACCTCAAGTCGGACCCAACTGGGGAATTCGGTGCAGAATTTATATCTAATTTCTATTTTATACTAAGTTCAAAATGTTGTGCAAAATTTTGTGTCAGTGTTGTGTAAAATCGGACGAAAATAAATTGGGAGCTATATCTAAATTTTGACCGATTTCCAGGACACACATCATTTAAGACCTAATTCAGTACGATGTGCCAAATTTTGTGCCAATCGAAAGATATATAGGACCTTTGGTACACCATTTCCATTAAATCTGACGAAAATATATATGGGAGCTATATCTAAATCTGGACCGATTTTCAGGAAACTTAAAACACATCATTCTAGACCCAATTCAGTACGCTGTGCCAAAGTTCGTGTAAATCGAAGAATATATAGGGACCGTTTACAAAAAACTACGAAACTATATATGGGAGCTATATGTAAATCTGAACCGATTTTTCCCAATTTCAATGGGGTTCGTCCTTGGGCCAAATAAGTGACCTGTGCCAAATTTCATCCAATTCCGATCATAAATGCGACCTGTACCACAGTGTGGTGAAGGGTATAATTAAAATATTGGTTTTGGAAAATTCATAAATGTTTTACATTATAATTTGTCTGTCGATCTAGACATGAGTGTCCGTCCGTCTGTCTATTATAATTTTCAAACACAGACCACAGTTATGGACCAATCTTTACCAATTTTACATGTAGGATGGGTTCTGCCCAATGAAGACCCCTATTGTTTTGGTCGGTTAATATCTAGGAGATGAAATGGACCAAATATTTAATTTTTGTCGGATTTTCTAGTCGCTTCAAAGGTCGCAAGTATGGCCCAAACTTCGCGAATATTTACATTAAGAAGGGGATCGGGCGAAGAATAATCAGGCCTGTTTTAATAATGATCGCATAATATTTAGCTGTTCAAATGGACTCTTTCTTTTGTGTGAAAAATGACAACATTTGTATTCTATAGCGTATATATCTACCCTGAAAAGCATAGGCCCGAGATGTTGATAACATATCTAAGTGGAGTGGTTGACGTTTAAATTGATACCAATTATTCATACGTATTCATATATTATTTAGTAACCCATTACCACACTAAAGGTCGGAAATGTAGCGCTGATCGCTTTAAAAAATGTCCATGAGGATCCAGGTATGGTCAAGGACAACGCCTATAATTTTCGGTGATGATCAGATAATAATATTGGGATGAAGTGGACCGAAAACTTAATTGTTTTGTGTTTTTGAGCAACCGTTGCATACACCATTTTGTATTTACAATTTGGTGTTAATCGAAGAAACATAGGCTCTTCGGTGCACTATTTACATAAAATCGGACGTAAATATATATAAGACCTATATCTAAATCTAAACCGATTTCAGCGAACCTCAACACACACAATTGCATTCGCTATGCAACATTTTATCTTAATCGGAAAAATATTTGGAGTTTGGAGCACCATTTACATAAAATCGGGACAAACTATATGGGAGCTATATATAATTCTAAACCGATTTGAACAAAACTTCGCATGTATCAGTCTAGACCTAATTCAGTACTCTGTGCAACATTTTGTCTCAATCGAACAAATATTGGGAGTTTGGTGCATCATTCACATAAAATCGGACGAAACTATATATGGGAGCTACATCTAAATCTGAACCGATTTCAACAAAACTTTGCCTAATGTATGCAAAGTTTTGTAGAAAGTTTGCATACAGTGCAAAATTATATTTATAGTTCAGTGCAAAATTATGTTCCAATCGGCCTCAATTTGACTCTTTGGTGCACCATTTACGTAAAATCGGAAGAAAATATATATGGGAGCTATATCTAAATCTGAACTATATCTCAATCTGAACCGTTTTTCCCAATTTCAGTAGGGTTCGTCCTTGGTCCAAATAAATGATATGTTCCAAATTTCATCTAATTCGGATAATAAATGCGTGTAGGTCGCATTTGTTTACAATTTAACATGGACAGACGGACGGACAGACGGACATGCAAAAATCGACTCAGAAAGTGATTCTATTCATATTCTCAAAAGGAACCATGGGTCTATCTCGTTTCCATTTGCCTGTTACAAACATATCCACAAAGACATAATACCCTGTACCACAGTGTGGTAAAGGGTATAGAAACCATTAAGAAAGGATAATGTTTTTAACATTATTATTCATTCTTCAGTAGGAAGTGAATGCATACAACCTGGTTAATCATTCATTATTACCTTCTACAAAATTGTATTTTTAAGGCATTTGACACATGTTTCATAGAGTTTGCTCAAAATTAGAATTTTGTATTCCTATGATATCTTCAGACGCCACGACGATACTGATATAGTTTCAATAGCAATATATGACAGTTTTTTTAAAAATGTTATGTTTTGGATATGCCAGTAAATTTAATATTTTAGCAATAGTTCAAAAAATTTATGGTACTGACTTATCGAATCTCACAAAAGTGTCGAATGTTAATCTCAGATTTTATATTCATATTTCTATGTCATCTGTCAAATTATTTACTTTACTTTGTATTTATTTAAATCTGTCTTTGTTTTATTTTAAAAATAAATCCCTGAACTGATATTATTAGAACCAAATATGTCTTTAATAAACAGATCGCTAATAGATGTCTTAAAATTGTATAAAAAATCCATTAAAAAAATAAAAATTTCTGTCACGAGCCATATTTTTGTCGTTAACATTTTTAATTGGTATTTTGCATAATGTGCACACACACATATAGTGCATATAGCTGTGTTTTATGTCTGGTTTTCTTTAAAAAAATATCTAAGAAATCATGAAGTCATAAAAATGCTAATTCTCTTATGGTTTTTTTATTCATATTTTATGGACTGTTTTTAATGCCCCCAAAAATGTGTAACAGTCAGGCCATACTAGATTTGAAGATAATGTTTTGGGGATTTGTGATTTTTGTTACTAAAAATAATGTTATGTGGTGAGTGGTTTCAAAGTGATATCATATCTAATAGTCTATAAATGAGTTCATACATGAATGCAGATATTTTGAAATTGACACTAAATGAACTTTTAGTAAAACTGATTTGACCACCTGCCTATTAAGTATTTTTGTTTTATTTTATAAAAATACCATAAAATGTATCAATGATTTAAGGTATTGATGATCTAATGCTTGTAATTAAATTCTATTTCACGGATATTCTCAATGTATTTTTTTTACTTATGGTACCTACATATGTATGTTTATGCCAACATAGCAACTGTGTGCGATTCGAATCATGATAACAACTGTTTGTTTATTTATTTTTTTATGAAACAACAATAGAAAATGATATTGAATTTATGTCTGGTGTTTAATTTAATTAACAATCGTGGGCATAAATCAATCATTAGTTTTCCTCTATTTGATGGCTAGATAAGCCGTCATGCAATGTGTCTTATTAATTTTATTTTAATTTTTTTATAAGATTTCAACAGCAGCTATTGTAGAACTTTTAATATACAATTCAAAATAAAAAGTTTCTAAGCAACCTTGAAATTTATAAAAAAAATACTGCGATAAAATATTTGTTTATTCTTCAGATATTTGGTACTCAATATGTTTTATATCGTCTAGCAACTTAAATATACAATTGCTATTTTTTTATTATAAATAGAAACTAAAAACTAATATTTCCGAAAGCCCTTCAAATTAATAGATATTATGTGTTAAATATTGTATTGATTTTTTTTATTAATTGATTACTCGTGGGGAGTATTTAAAATCTGGTTGAAATTGTTAAGAATAAATTCAATAGAAATCAAACGAACAAATCTTGAACAATTATGTTAATATTTTTATTCGTCAGCCCATAAAAATGCAAATTTGGAAATTTGAAAGAATTTAATGAACGCACAAAAGAAATCAAGAACAAATATTCAATGAAACTGGTCAAAACATAAAATTCCATATTCGGGCGTATTAAAACATATTGTTTTGAATAGAATCCGAATGAATCGAAATTGGACTAGTTTCGTTCTAAAAATAATAATGAAATTTGGAATGTGATTTTCTCAACGTTTAACAAGCACTAAAATAAAAACTTGTTCTTTGCCAAAAGCTCTTAAAACGGTTGCGAATAACTGCCAAAGTCTTAATTCCATTAGTTAGAATATTTATGATTTAACAATAATTTTGAAATGGATATGTTATTTTTTAATATAAAATGCGGGTGAAAAAATACAACAGAGTTCTACGAATGAAATCCGTAATATTTTCTTTTTTTATTTTATATTTCAAACATTTAAAATTTCTACAGAAATAAACCAGTAAGGAAGGTAGTAAAGTCGGCCGGGGCCTCCTATATGATACCCTTCACCACTTTGGATATATGCAACATTTGTATCCTAACAGACGTCGCCTTTTTAAAAGAACATTGACATGAAATTGAACCATCATAAATATGTGATCTTAATCTATATGTAATCCGACTAACATACATGCCATTCTGCAATCTATGCTAAATTTTGTAAATCGAGTTAAAGGAAACTTAAAACACGCTGTTCAGTGTGCTGCACTGTTTAATTTATTTAATCCCAATCAGACACCATTTTATTACTTGATGTACAATTAAAATGTATAGGTCGAAATTATATATGAAAGCTATGGTATATCTAAATCTAAACCGATTTCAATGAAACTTGTCCGAGATTAATTTATATTAATTTCAGTACGTTGCGTCAATCGGCCTAACTATGGGCCTTTAGTGCACCATTTACTTAAAATCGAACAAAAAAAAAAAAAATCTTGAAACACGTAGAGTTAAACTAAATTAAGAACATTGTACAAATCGGACAAAAATATATATATATGCAAATATATAAATCTGAACCGACTTTCACTTAGCACATATCACTTTAGACTTAATCCAGTACGCTATGCCAAATTTCGTGAAAATCCAAAGATAACAAGGGACTTTGGTTCACCACTTAATTTACATGGGACGAAAATATATATGGGAACAATATCTAAATCTGAACCGATTTTCGTCCTTGGGCCAAATAAATGAGCTGTGCCAAATTTCATTGAATTGGAATTATAAATGCGACCTGTCTTCTGTTTACAATTTAACACCAACAGACGGACGGACTTGCATAAATCGACTCAGAAAGTGATTCTGTGCATATTCTCAAACGGAACTATGGGTTTATCTCTTTTCCTTTTGCCTGTTACAAACATATGTACAAAGACATAATACCCTGTACCACAGTGTGGTGAAGGGGTACAAATAAGGAAAAATATTTTTAAAAAATCAACGTATATAAAAACCAGTGAGCGGAGCAGTATTGTCGGACGGGGCCGATCATACGATACCCTACACAACTTTTATGAAAATCTAACTTTCTGTGGTTCTATATTCTGAGATTGGGCAATATTTCGCGATATTTGCACACTTTTGACTGGCTAGAGGTTAGCAAATGTTACTAATAATCAGTACAACCCATCTAATTACTTGTCCAGATTCTCTTCACCATGGGTTGTGTTGTGATGTTCGGCTTTCGACTCGAAAAGTACATATAATTAAGATTTCGTCCCACTTCATCCGAAAAATTATTATTTGATCATCACCTAACATTTTAGGCGTTGTCCTTTACCATAACTGGAACCTCATGGAACATTTAAAAGCGATCAGCGCAATATTTCCACCCTCCAGTGTGGTAATGGGTTACTAAATAATATCTGAATACGTAAGTACCTGTAAATATTTAAGTGTAACTTCCGCATCCCAGTACCTACGACAATGTAATTGGTATTTAAAGGTCAACCACTCCTCTTGGATATAATGGCAACTTCTCGTGCCTATGTCCTTCAGGAGTAAATAAATACGCTATAGAATACAAATTTTGTTATTTTTCACAAAAAAGTTAGGGTCCATTTGACCCGCTAAATATTGACCGATCTTTATCAAAACTGGCATGCTTATTCTTTGGCCCGATCCTCTTCTCCATGCAAAAAGTCGCGGTGTTTGGGGGATAATTGCGGCCTCTGGAGCGACGAGAAAAAACGACTACAATAAAGTTTTTGGTTCATTTCATCCCCTAAATATTAACCGATCTTTACAAAAAACAATGGGGGTCTTCATTGGGCAGAACCCATCCTAAATGCAAAATTTCGTGAAGATTGGTTCATAACTGTGGCCTGTATTATGTTTACAAATTATAATCGACAGACGGACGGACACACATGTCTAGATCGACTCAGCTAGGCGAGATATGACGATCGGTATACTTAAAGGTGGGTCTAGGACCAATATTTCGCGGCGTTACAAACTTTTGGGGCTGCACAAAACTATAATACCCTGACAACATAAATGTGTGGGGTATAATTATTTTTAAAAATCCTTGCATATAAAAAATATTTTTAAAAATAATAAAGTAATTTTTTAATCTCCAAACAAAAATATAAAAATACAGCCTTATGTTGAGACCTCAAAAAAGTTGTTAATAATAAAAAATTCATCATCAATATTTTATTTTATGTTGAGACCTCCAAAATTATTTTTTTAACAATAATCCACCCTTGTGTTTAAACATCAAATATAAATATTTACTAAAAAATACTCTTAAATCCTGTAAAATATATGTAAAAAACTAAACTTATAACTTTTAAAATGGCTCTTAAAAATATCTTGATAAAATCAACGTGTTTGTTGAGACCCAATGAAAAATGTAAATCCTTATATTTTGACCTACTAGTATTAATAAACATCAATAATTATGAAAAAAAACTTTGGGTACACTGAAACATGACAAAAACTATTTTTAAGGAAGATACTATCCAATGAGAATTTTAAATCCAAAAGTACTGTCAATATTTTGAAAATTGCCCTGCCAAAATTTAGATTTTTCCTTTCAAAGAACTCCACTACAATAGTTAGCAATGATTGCATTACAAATACATATTTATGAATATATGTATGTTTTCATACAATATATGTATGTTTTCATACATTTGAACTATAATGCATAACATGTTGGATTAAACCCATAAATAATGTATGTTTGCAACCATTTCACACACTACGCTGTTGTAAAAATCCAATTTGTAATTTATTCTCAATTCCAATTGGACCTGTTACATTTGTTACAAACAAAAATAAAATTTTTTGTGGTTGTTGCAATTGCGACATTGTCACTTAATTCGATATGGGATATCGCTGGCAATCCAATTAACATTTTTATTGGGTTTCAAATTGCATTGCAAATAATTTTCATTTTAAATTAAATATTTATTTTGTGTCAAATGTCTAAAAAATTTTCGAAAATTCCAATTAAACCATTTCGTTTTCGAAAATAATTTCACCCAGGTAATATAAACAACCCTCTCTCTCACCACACCCCTTAGTGATTACAACATTTGTACTATATTACACGATATTAAGTCAATACGTCATATGGCGTCACATAAACTGTCACAGCAGCATGTCATTAACACAAATTCATGCTCACATTTGTTTGTTTATTTGTGCGTGCAAGCGAGCGTGCAAGCGTGGGGTGCCAGTCCATTTCTCCAAAAAAACAAAAAGTGTCATCTGTCGACAGGTCAAAGAATTTCATAGCTTCTGACAATGTCTGTCCGCCTCCACTCTGTGTCATTGATAGATAGATGAATGACATGAAGATTTATTTGCTTTGCCTTTTGGTGTTTTGTTTTTTGTTAAGATGTAAATATTACAAAAACCGTAGCGCGATGGAAAGGGAAACGTTTGATGTTCAACACCTAATGGGATAATTGACACTTGGTAAAATATTTAGTATTTATTTAGTCTAGGTTCGAGAGTTATGCCGTCTACAGCAAATGATATATTAAATATTTCATTTTGTTGCAAGTAGAAATAAATGAATCTGATTTTTGCAACTGTCCTAAATCTGAATTTATTTCATCAATATTATTTTCAATTTGGCTTTTATTTGCTGTCATTGTTCTTTGACTAAGAAGATATAATTTAATGACTTAATACAAGTCATTGTTGTTGCTCGAATAAAACATGGAGTTAATAGATTCATTTGACAAGTGAATAACTTTATAAATTATTGTTTTGTCGCCTTTGTTTTGAAAGAAACGATAAACATGTTGCTTGGTAAATCCAGATATTTATTGACTATGTGGAATATATGCACAGAGAGGGTTTCAGACTACTCTAAGTTAGGACAGTTGGTACGGAAGATTAAAGAAACCGGTAAAGCTACAACTCTTAAATTTGGAATGATGGAATGTGGAATGGATGCATCAAAGCAATTCGAATTATAAGTATCCGAAAGGTACTAAAATTGTACCAAATTTAAGTATAATTTCGGGTCATGTCACCGGACAGAGCTAAAAACTAGAATTTTGGAATTAATTTTATTTGATTTGAAGTAAGGTCAATATAAGGATGTGGTTTTGGAAGTGTGTAGGGGAAGGCGCACCTTCGCATTTGAAATTTAAAGAAATCGAAGCCGAAAGTTAACAAATCCATTAAAGATTTAACTGAGAATATTTAAAGTAAATAGCTGTAATCTTGAAATTTGGAGTTAGGACCACTTTAGGGTTTAGGATTGGGATATGTAGGAAGTTTTGAAAAAGTCTACTAATGTGTATTAAAGATCATTTGTACTAAATTTTGTACAATTTAGATTTAGACGATCCGATAGAGTCCGGACTCTGATATTTGGTACAATTGTAATCCTGAAATTGGGAAAAATGATTTCTATTGAAATGTTGGAGTATGCAGTTATAGAAATTTGGGTGAACCTATAGATTTGGAATCATAAAATTTGAAATTAAGTACTCTACAGAGTAGAAAAAGTAATGAAGTTAAAATGCAATTTTTACGAACAAAAGCGGAAAAAGGTGCTATATCATCCAAAGCATTCACCATATCGGTGGTATACCCAAAATACGAACTTCCTACAAGGAATTGTAAACTTATGACTATACTATTAGGCCTAAAGTGGGGGTCTCCCCCACAGTGTCAAAATTTGGAAACATGTAAATCCAATACCAAGCCAACTGAGCGTCTGATTTGATTCAAACATTGCTCATTGTATTTTTTTTTAAATATGACCATGTCCTAAGTGGGACTCATCGATCTTCTTCCATTTACCACAAAGATTCACAAATAAAGCCCGTGAGTCGAACGGCCTCGACCTACATAACTACCACGACCTACATAACTACCACGACCTACATAACTACCACGACCTACATAACTACCACGATTTACATAACTATCACAACCACACAACTCTCTGTGGATCTATATTCAGGGCCTGACAATATTTCGCGATATTTGCACCATCTTGGCACCCTCAGTTCCTCTTTCTTACCCTGGCGTATTTTACGAATATTACTGAATATTATCACAGCAGCATTCCTAAGTAGTTGTAATGTCTGACTTATAATTGTAGCTTTAGAGCGACCAGAATATGTAACACAAACAAGTTTTCGGCCCATTTCATATCCTAAATATCATAAACGGAACATAATTTCAAATTGCATAAAGACCATCGCGATATTTCTGTAATATAGCGGCTAATGATAATAGAATAAAATTTTGAGAATAAAAATTTTGTAATTTTTACACAAAAGTTTGGGTACATTTGACGTGCTAAATATTAACCGATTCTCCTGAAAAGAACCACCCTTATTCCCGGGCCAGCCTCCATCCTCCGTTTAAAATTTGGCGATATTCGTTTTTGGTTCACCTTATCCTCTAAATATTGACCGATCATTACCAAAAACAATAGAGGTCTTTTTGGGCAGAATCTGTCTTACATGCAAAATTTTGTGACGATTGGTCCATAACTGTGGCCAGTATCGTGTATACAAATTATAATGAACAGTAGGACGGACATACATGGCTAGATTGACTCCGCTAGTTGAGATATGACGATCGGTATACTGGGACCAATATTTCGGGTCGTTACAAACTCTTGAGGCCACACAAAGCTATAATACCTTTACTACATAGTTGTGCAGTGTATCTATATCTTGAAATTTTAATGTGAAGCATCCGATTTTATCCACCTATTGTACATAGTAATATGTTTACCAAACTTTCTCTGTGGGGTCTATAGCATCACTTTGGTATCTGGTATCTCTCCACAAATGGCAAACTTTTTGTTATATATATATTTTACATTATATAAAGTGCAGGCTGAGTTCTGTAACAATCATAGATATAGTGGATACATCGGATGTATAGGTCCATCATGTCTGGTACATCTAACACAAACCATCGCAATTTTTAATGCACTAGACACTACACAATGATTCCGTATAACTTCTTAAACAAAAATAGCATATAAAAGTCAAGACAAGTGTCATATATGATAGTGTAAATCTGCGGATACCTCCGACTAATGTTTTTTTTTTCATTTTTTTAAACCTCCTAAAATTTCTTAAATAACCATCCTAATATTTAAGTTTCATGCATATGTGCAGTCCTCGTAAATTTTGTTAGATTCAAAATGATTGGCATTGGATTCTAAAATGCTTGAAAACCCCAAGTCTTCTGAATTGTACAAATAGTTTGGAGTAGGATACAAATATTTTTTCAGACTTTTCTTACGCACTTCTCTTCAACAGATGACAACAATTTAAGCCTTCACATATAAAATCCGTCTGAAAACTGTCTTCACGATGTAACTTGTTGACAAACAAAATAGTACTTGAAATTGAAAATAAATTTAATAAACAAAATAAAAATTTAATTTAGAAATTCTTACCTAGTTTTTTTCTTTTTTTAAATTATTTAAGTATTTTTATGAAATTCTTTCTTTTTTGCATTCATATACTTGAATAAATATTCCAAAAACTAGAGAGAGAAATGAAACGAAGTAGAACAAATTTTGCCCACCAACATTGACAATGGTGTCCTTTTAATGTCCAAATAAAATAAACAAAACTTAAGGTAATAAATTTTACTTACATTTTTAAGTGTAATTCGTTGTTCTAGATGTAGTTGAAATTCGCAGAGTGTATCCTTGAAAATTGCTGGCCATACCACTAGCGAGTGAGCAAAAGAGTGTGTGTTTGTGTGCATGTACAACACCTACACAATATTAAATGAATAGGCGGCGTAACTGGCAATAGGCCCAGTTTATTGCTGTTTTCAGTGCTGCTGTCTAGGCTAATGCCAATTCCTTTGACATTACCGGTGTGTCAGTTATTTTTGGGTGGATTTCACGTTTTGGGCACACCCCCCAGGAGGGTTCGTTTGGTTTGACTGTGCTTCTGCGAAATGGTTATTGTGGCTCTAGCTGTGGCTATTATCGCTGTATATTAATTTAAACTTGTACAAAATGATAATGTGACACACACATATACACACAATATATAGGTGCTCTAGTTATTTATTTAATTTTTCTTTTTTTCACTTTCCACTTGTAGGTATATTTGTTTATCTTTTTTTTCAAAGAATTGGGTGTGATGGGGGTATGATGTGTTAGGTTTAAATCAATTTGTTGGTTTTGTGGTTGATTGCGCTTCTGTTGTTGTTTTGTTTTTTCTTACCAACTTACTTTTACAACTTTTATTACTTAGAACACAATTTTTGTTCTTCAAGTTGCAAACATTGCTTTCTATGTTCGGTAAATATTTAATGTATTTTTTTTTTCTTTTCTTTACTTTGTATTTTTATTTTGTATTCTATTGTAGATTGATTTGAGTGTCACGTTTTATTTTATTATTTTTTCACAACTTTTCATTGATTTTCTGTGGAAAAACAAAAAATTATATTTTATACTTGTTCAGACAGTAATAATTTGGCTTATTTTATGCTTTAATGCCAGACAAGTGTATGGCGGCCTTTATGTAAAATAACAGAACAAACTTTTTTCCTTTATAAAATTAATATTTTAGTCAGGTCCTGTGTTTAGTATTCTGTTTAATGAACTTCTAATGGACATTCTTTTGATTAGGGTTCGTTAATTTGCATTGTTTTTGCATTTTTTTATTTATTTATTTTTTGAACAGGTTTTGTAAGAACTTTGAGCTAAATTTTGCTGTGGTGATTATTTTATATTTTTGTCGGGGCATACAAATTATGACACCATTGATTATTTTTGGCTATAATTAATTTAAATTAATGTTTCTTAAAAAAAGTGTTAAATATTCATTAAAATGTAGCGAAATGTAAATTGTGTATGTATACGCCGGCAGGCCAAGTCGCGTTGTGTTTGATTAATAATGAGTTTAAAGGGAAAGTGATGATGAACACTTTCCCTTTGAGAAACAGAAGAAGTAAAAAATGTCAGTCGGCGTTACAGATAAATACAATCTGTCGGAGGTTTGTCTAGCGTCGAAGTGGAGCCTTTTTTCAAAAAAAAAAAAAAAAAATGATACATTTTAAAAATCGTGACAGTTTTTGGGGCAGTAAATCAATATATATTATACATAATAATGTCCCCATATAACGGTATCCCCAATATTCGGGATATTGAGGTGTTTGGCCACAACATAAGTGGCTGTAATTGTTGTGTGTTAGTAAATATTCATACTAACAAGCAAAAAAGTGTCAGTCAGTGTTTCTGACAGATATATACCCTTAGCCTATGGTTTGCGGAGGTCTCCCGGGTTTATTTTTGGCAAGTTGTAATATTCGCATCGTATAAGGTATTTATATATATTTATCAAATATATTTTGGATTTAATATACCAGAAGTACCAGAAGAAGTGGACCAATGGATCCCATATTCGGACTTGGTAAAGATGATAGCTTGTGCAAAGTTTGATTCGCCTAATATTCAATTTATAAATATTAAAACTTCATTAGTGAGGGATGAACTACAAGGAGTGGACAATTGGGTCCTATCTTCGAACTTGATGTAGGTTTGGTCAAGATAATAGGATGTGTTACGTTTGGTTTAAATTGGACATTCCATTCCCCTATTATTGGATTTTTAAATATTGAAAATGTTGTTCATTTGCGGAGGAGGTACCAGATGGAGTGGACCAATGGGTCCCATCTTCGGACTTGATTTAGATAATAGGTATTACAAAGATTGGTTCAAATCGGTTAGTCCGTACGATGTTTAAAGTTTGGATGGAATCGGTTACTCTCATCGTGCAGACAGACGGACGGGCAGACATTTGTAAATCGGCTCCAAATTTTCTGAAACGGATTTTTCCAAAGAAGGGTATAAAAATGATCAATATTGGTCCACTTTTTAGAGCTTGGAAACCAATTTGGGAGCAAGACAAATTTTATATACATATATGAATGTGTGTTCGACAAATATAAAAGGGTATCGTATATCTAATGATGAACTCACAAAGCGGGATCGAAGTTTAATTTTTTTTGCACTAGAGTAATTTTACCAATCGAGACATATTTTATACACAGTGGACCAAATATTTAGAATTTAGATGATGATCGGTCAATTCACCTCGGAAAAACAAGATTTTGGAAAGTATACCAGGGTTAGAAAGTGGAACTCTCGACCTATACTCAGTCAAGAAGGTGCAAATATTGCGAAATATTGCCAAGGCTCAGAATATAGAAAAACAAAAAGTTAGATTTTCTAGGGTATCATATAGTCGGCCCCGTCCGACTATACTGCTCTCCTCACTGTTTTTTATTTGATTTGAATCTCAAGAATGCCTCACACTCCGCAATAATGTTCCCCAAACTTAAACTTCTTCTTCTTAAAGTCTTGAAATATATGTATGCAAAATTATAACTCTTTAAGATAATGTATGCTCATTTGACAGCCGTATGAAACTAGTCGAAATTTGGAATCGAGAAATTTTGATGCACTCCAACGCCACCATTTCATTAGGAACTTCAAAAATTCATGAATTAATTTTTAGTATAACCCCTATATAGCAAATACCTTACAAAATTCAACATTTCGGGTTGGTTGAATACATTTTTCAATTTTTTTTGTAATTTTATATTTGGTAATCGATCGATCTTGATGTTAATGCCACTACCAAAAGGTAACAGCAAAAATTAAGACCAGACTAACTGGTGTTTCTCTGATATTATAATTGCAGTATACTGCAATGTCATGTGATGCTAAACCAGTAAATGAGTCAAAATCAAAATTTGAGTCGATATTAATACTGATTAAATCAATATAAAATAGAAAATATAAGCCAATAATATTTATAAATAATAAATGTGGGTACAACAGAATAAACAGGAAACATCGACCTGTTTTTTTTTCATTTTTTTTAGAATAATATGCGAGTCGCGTCCGATTTAGGGTTGATTGGATATCTTATTGACGGGGCTAAATTAGAAATCTAAATACATATTAAAGTAGTATTAAGATATATAGTAGAATAAGATAAGAGATTTATAGTAGAATATCCCTGAATCTGAGAGTATGACAACTAATAAGTTTATTTATCATAGAAGTGGTATAACCACAGATTTGTAAAAAATATATAAAATTTAATCAATTACAATAATAATTAATGTATAAAGTATAAAATTTGGTGGGATTTTTTTGTTTTCAAATTTAACAAACAAAATCTCACATTTTAACATTGTTTAATTAGACGTATTAAAATCACAACAAAAAATGAAAACAATGAACTTTAAAACAACAAATTTATATATATTATTCATTAACCACCCCGAAATTTACACTTTGTCATTTCTTTACGCTAAAACATGTTGGTGGTTGTTGTTTTCGTTTTTTGTATTCTAATGCACATTTTTTCCCCAATGAGGGGTTATTATTTATTTATTTCACTCAAATTGTTGTTTGTTGGGTTGTGTTGTTAAGGTTTTAATTGCCTTCTTAATACGTGTTTAGAATTGGGCTAAGTTACAAAAGATGTTATCCGTTGATGTTGTTATCATCAGACTAATTTACAACGCAAAATAAAGATGGGCAGACATTTTTGTTGCTAATCTTTTTTGTATAGACAACAACAATAAAATTATGTAGAGATATACAATATACATAATATTAATATATTATTAAATTAAGATTAATCTAGAATAAATCTTTATTTAATAAGCTGACATTTCTTTAATGGGACCACCGCCACCGTCGATTTAAAAACATGAATTTGTATTTTATATTTAATGTGAGCCTACACTAATTAAAGAATGTCCCTTTAATTTACAAAAAAAATTTGTTATTGTTTTGTTGTTGTTTTTTGTAATTAAAGAAAAGTCCTTATTTTTGATGGCGGGCATGATAACTCCTCACTGGAACATCGGAATCCGAAAATTCCAACGGTGTTAGAAAGAGTACAAGTCTGGCTCTTGTATGAACTAGGATTATTGACTTCGCTCTAAAATTAACAAAATGGTGGACCTTTGAAAAAATATTTTTGGAAAATCGACGATTTTTTACCAAAACCCAAGTTAAAAAATAAGGAAGATCTTCACCGATTGGCATTATCATAGTTCATACGATAGCTATACACTCGCAGAGAAACGTGTAAAAATTTGGAATCGATTGGGTTATTAGTTTTTGAGTTATCGTGCCCGCCATTCGCAAAAAAAAAAAGTTTAGAGAAAAACACGTTTAATGTTTGAGAAGCCCTTCAGTTGTCTCTTGATGCTGACACAATAAATCGGCTATATCTTAAAGAGTTCTTGAGATTTTCATTTGAAAATTTGTAGGGACATTCTTTAATTAGTGTAGATTCGAATTATATCAACAAAATTTTTGACCCCGAGAATGGGGGCGGGTCCCCTTAAGTTTCTTTAATTAAAAAAAAACAGCATCAACATTTTGTCAATTTGTTTTTCTTCTTATTTAAGCCATTAAATACATGTATGTAAAGTTACAAGTCTTTAACATAATGTATGCTCATTTGTCAGCCGATTGAAAATCGTCGAAATTTTAAATTGATTTATGCGTATAAATTTCATTTAATAATTATTCGGAATCAAATTGCTTGGATATTGCAATATTGGTCAGAACATCATTCGTACTTTGTATACCCTTCACCACACTGTGGTACAGGGTATTATGTCTGTGTGCGTATGTTTGTAACAGGCGATTTATGCATGCCCGAATTAAGGTATATGGTATACCAAAGTCCCTATATATCTTTCGATTTGCACGAAATTTTGCACAGCGTACTGAATACGGTCTAGAATGATGTGTGCTAAGTTTCCTGAAAATCGGTCCAGATTTAGATATAGCTCCCATATATATTTTCGTCCGATTTAATGTATATGGTGTACCAAAGTCGCTATATATCTTTGCGCGAAATTTGGCATAGCGATCTGAATTAGGTCTAGAATGATGTGTGTTAAGTTTCCTGAAAATCTGTCCAGATTTAGATATAGCTCCCATATATATTTTCGTCCGATTTTATGTAAATTGTAATTTTATGTAATTTTATGTAGTAGTTAATGTAAGTTAATTTTTAGCAAGTACATATATATTTTCGTCCGATTTTACACAAATTGTGCACAACGTACCAGAGTTAGTATAACCTAGAAGTTGGATGTAAATGCTTCACCAAGGTGGGTGCAATAGGCACAAAATTTTGCACTACATACTGAAATTACTATAACATAACGTGTGGCAAGTTTAGTTGAAATCGGTTTAGATTTCGATATATATAGGTCCTTCAAAAATTCGACGTCTGTTTGGATTCATCTGTTGGATATACCCAAAGTGGTGAAGGGTATCATATAGTCGATTCCGTCCGACTTTACTACTTTCCTTACTGGTTTAAATGTGATTTTATCAAATTGTTATAAAAATTTTACTTAGAATCTTAAAAAATTATAGCAAGGGAATTTTCTCGTAATATAAAAATGTATTAAGGTACTTAGTTTCTTACTCTGTAACTTATTGTCACTTATTCGGTTCGGTTCTGAGATTTCCATATTACGAAAGTTTCGGCATCATTTTCACATATAAGGGATTTTCCAAGTGATAGAAAAATAAGGAGCCACTTCGGCAGTAAATTTTTACCCGGTTGGCTAAAATTTGATATAGGCCCCCATAAAAATTTTTGCAACCAGCCAAAGTGTCTGTAATGTGATATCCTCCTGGCCGAACATTTAAAATGCTTCGACTCCTTTTAAAAGCCCCGATATATCCTCCATAGATCTTATGCGCACGATAACTTTCGTAAGGACTATCTGATTTCATCCAAACTTAAGTAATTTTATAATAAGGCGTACTTTGCACAACGTAATGCTGTATAGTGTTCGAAGCTGAGGCTTATCGGTCCAATTGTGGAGGTACAATTGTTCCTTGTACCTCCACACAGATGTCAAACTCTTTAATAAAATATAGACATTATTATTAATACTGACCATAGATTTAATGCATCCCGCACAAAGTATCACAGTTTTGAAAGATTATTAATTTAGAAAACAACAATTTCATTACATGTGTCATATCCCGAGGGTGTATATCTGTTAACAACACCGACTGACACTTATTTACTTGTTACATGACATTATTTATCACTTCACAACATTCTGGTGCGAAAACTACTTTGACTTTGGATATTTATTTGTTTACAAATATTGCACCAAGTTTTAAAAAAATTAGCAATTTTGAATATTTGTAAATAATTAGTTCACTTTTTAATCACGTTAATGACACTAAAATCATTGGATTTTTTTTATCAATTTACATAAAGGCCTTCTTACATAAATACTAATTTTATTAATTTAGGTTTTTATTTCGGTTTTGGGCATTATTAAAATTTTTGTAAACAATTTCACAAATCTTATTTGAATTATTTTTTCTTTCTTAAGATTTCGTTAAAACAAATTTTTATTTTTTTTAAATGTATTTTTTAATTTAATATTTTTATTAAAAAAATATATTTTATTAATTTAATTAAAAAAACATAACATTTTTGAATTTCTCCAATTATTATTTTCTTTATGTTATTACATATTGTTTTATTTTAATTTTCACACAAATGTAAATGATCCTTAATTAATTTCTTTTTTGGGGACAATTATTCCGTGCTTTGTTTATGTTTCACATTCATTTGTTAATTCAATTTCTTTAAAAAATCAGGTTGGTATTCCAGACCTTCAAATTAAGCATATATTAATTTACACTTCTATTGTTTCTTCACTTAATTGTATTACTTTTTTCTTTTTAATTATTTTACATTTAATTTACCTATATTAATTTATTTTTTAATATTAACATATTTATTGTTAATTTTCAATTTAAAATATTTAATGTTCACTTAGGATTTTTTTTTTAATTGTGAATTTTTTTTTAAATTCAATTATTAAATTTTCTGAAATTCCGTATTTTGATATATTTTGATTTGTCATATGTTTTTTTCAGATTTGCTTCTTTATATTGCATTTACATCACTTGTAGCACTGTGGCGATTTGTATGGACCGAACCGGACCGGCTTTAAGCAACGACTGAAAGATTGAAACGGTAACAGCCTTCATTCACCATTGTTTTTTTGTTTTTTGTGTGTTTCTTTTTGTTTGTTTGTGTTTGAACAGCCTTTGCCGTACGGTTGACATTTTATTATTGATACTCGTTTCAGACGGCCATAACAGGTCGAACCAGAACCAAAATTTTGTATACATGCCTCCATTTGTCGTAATGCCAGTGCATTTTGTTTGGTTGTATCTCACTGCCTCTCGCTCTCTCTCTCTCTTAACAACATAAACTGTTATCATCGAACCCGATGTGAAACACTCTCATACATAGAACAACCAATTGGTAGAATAACATTAAAACCGTTACATGCGGATTCGCCGCAAAGTTCAAAGTTGATGAAATGAAAATACAACAGGTTCTGAACAACAGCAACAACAACGACACACACAGAAGCCGCCTAGTTCAACATTATGGTATTCACACAAGCACGTTGTGTGTTACGGCTCGCATTATATGGGGCAATGTATTTCTCTCGTTATGTTGTGGCTGATTTTCTCTGTGCATTCCGAATACGAACTGCGCAAACAAAACATGTTCGTTTGTTTACATAAAAATGGAAAAAAGCTTTTCATTCATAAATTTTACGCTTGTCCAATAGATTTAGTGTTGTTCATGTTTGTGTCGGCTGCATTCGTTTGGCGCCTTTTTCACTTGACCTTGAGCATGAGTTTTTAAATTTATTTTACACTAGTCTAAAGTTTGTGTAGCTAAATAGTAAATATCGTGAATGACAATGAATAGTATGTATGATGTCTGCAATATTCATTTGAATGACAAGAAATTGAAGGAAAACCCAGACACTCTGGGGTTTCCTCGCCAAAAAGTTGCTGGTTCAATATGAAAATTGTGATTGCAGAAAAAAAAATGTGTATGAGTATACCTAAAGCGGGACCATTGACTAAATCGTGTAGAAATTACCGAAAATTTTTAGTTATCATAATATGATAAAAATTAAGGACTGATATAGCTCAATTTCGACATGGGAGTTTTCGAACCTTACGTTGCAGTTTTTTTATCTCAATATCCTCCGCAGACAAACCTAAAACGCGGAATAAATCAGATAACTATTTTAATATAAAAAGGGTATATGTTGACCCTCTAAAATGGGGCCAATATTAATAATTTTTGGGAGGGCGATTTGTTACCATATACGACTACAAAAACGCTGGTTGAAAAACGCGCTCAAGAACCACAAAATACCGAAAATTGGGAGGAACCCTTATATGAGTGGTAGCTGAATAAATGGACCAATATGTATAAATTTTAGTGGGGAGATTTGCTACCCAATAAGAATTCAAGGTACTAAATTAAAGCTAATTCGGGTGGAAGACCCAAAACAAAAAAAAAAAAAAACTGAAAATGGGGAAACCAATTTATATAGTACCACTTTTCTGGTACTATATTTTTAATTTATAGTGGAAAAATTTCGTAGTCAATATGAACTCAATGTAAAATTCGGTTGAAAAAACGCGCTCAAGTACCCCAAAATACCGAAAATTGGAGGGTACCATTATTTGAGGCCTACCCGAAAAAAAATTATTTATTTTATTTATTATCAGGTATTCAATATTAACTCAAAGTACTTAATTTCAAACAATTCATTTAAAAAATATGCTCAAAACTCCAACCATTCTCAACTTCAGTCACCATCCGTTTAAGAAATTGGTCTATCTCGTTCCATTTGGTCAAGGCTTCGCAGATGGAAATTCGATCCATCCTATTTTTTTCTGTTAATTGGTGTGGCACCCAAAATACCTTTATAGCTAAGCTTAAACGTGGACCGATATAGCCCATATTCGAACTTGAACTGCCTGCAGACAAAAGACGAATCTGTGCAAAATTTTTGGCGATCTATCTCAATTACTTTAGAGGTTAGAGTGATTACAACAGACAAGCGGACATTTCTAAATCAACATAGAATTTTGCGTTGATCAAGAATATATTTACTTTATAGGAATGGAAATGATTATTTCGATGAGATACAAACGCGGAAAAAAACTTAATAAACCCTCCATATTATGGTGGAGGGTATAAAAAGAGAAATCTTGTCCATACCATAGCTATGTATATATAGAATGACATGTTAATTCTAGGAACTGATTGGAGTATTAGTTTGTGAGTTATCGTGTCTGTCATTCGTTTACACACTGTTTCAAGAAAAACGTGTTTAAAGTTTGAGAAGCACTCTTGCCGTGATGTTACAATGATTCGGGTAGAGATTTTCACTTGAAATTTTAATGAAATATTACAAAAAAAATATTTTTTTTTTTTTGAAAAATAGAATGGGTAATCGTTAACTCATGGATATTCTGTACTCGAAATTGTGAAATTGTTTATATCCCACAAATATGGAATTCTAAAACGACTTAGTAATTTTTGTTCGTATGGTAATAGGTGTAGCCTCGTACAACTTCGAAGGAATTTAAATTATTATAAATTTGTCTTTTGAGTTTTTAGAAACAAATTCCAGTAAAATTTGTACTTTGTGGGCGTTTTTTTTTTTTGTATATCCCGCTCATTATACATTTACTAGAAACGCACAGAAATGTGGAAAAAACGATTATGGATTTTAGACCATGATAACGGACCAGCTCACACATCGATGCTTGAAGTCTTTCATGAATAAATACTTTTTGAAAAGAAAATATGTTGAAAAAGAATGTTGCACTTTTTAAATATTTAAAATTTATTAATAAATATTTAATTTTAGTCAGATCAGATTGGGATTCCATAAATAAATTGTCCGATAATGACACCTCCTGCTGCATATATCCAAAGTGGTTATTATCTTCGTTCGACTTTATTCCTTGCTGATTTTAATTTTTTCGTCGTTCGCTCATCAGTAAATATGAATTGCAACATCTTACTTATGTTTTAATACCAGAAGAATAAAAACAAAAAATGCTAATGGTTTGTGGTTGTGATATAATCACGCACATTTTTTCCAGAATTATAAGTATGTTCCCATGCGTCAGTAATTCAAATTAGTACAGAGAGAGGGGTAAATCCCAAACCACAATAACATATTTTAGTATTGGTTTATAACAAAATTATTCCTTTCAAATATATAATATGTAATTTTTTATACACATTTATATATATGTTAATATATATACCAATAAGAATCGTATCACTGACTCTGTGCAAAGCTATCCAAAATACATTAATACATCATTGGATGATATTGCTATTTATGGCTTGGCTAATTGTACTGCTGAGAAAATATTCCCTAACTGCAGTTTACAAAAAACAAAAAAAAAAAAAACAATCTTGGGATATATACAATTTACAGTACTAGCACAAAAGTATTCCTTTGAAAACAACACATTTAGAAAGTGTTATTTTTTTGTATAAGTAGACCTGGATTAAAATTATTCAACAATCAAAAATAATTAACCTGGTTTTATATTAATCAGTTATAATTAATCAATTTATGCATATTTGTTCCTTAGCATCACTTTTTTATCTTTTTAATAGTTTACTCATATCTTCAAACGTTAGTGATCATGTGTATATATCTTTTATTGATATCTAATATCAAACCATTTGTTTGTTGTATCAACATAAAATTTCTTATCAGAATATTTATTTCAAAATTAGTTTGTTTTTGTTTAGTTAATTGGTATCAGTGGAGGAGTTTTCAGTTTTTTATGGCGGTTTGACACAATGTGTTAAGCCGGAATAATTTTATGACCCTAAACTATTGTGAAGGGAGTAAACATTGTGGTGATATTTGTGTTTGTTGCTCCATATATTTTTAACCGTATACATACCTTAACCAATTTGTGGCCAAAAGGTCAATGATCGTTGAAGTTATTTGTTATATAGCTTGTTATTAGAGCACGTTTTCGGTGATCTTAATTAATACGACATTAATAGCCTACAAATATTTTTACATATTTAGTTCACTACTACATACATACATATAGTTTTATATATTAATAGTTATAATTAATAAATGCATGTTAATATTTATAATAAAAAAATATAAAAATTTCAGATTGCAGATATTTTTCACATTAATTTAACAAAATATTAAAGACAATGGCTTAGAAATTCGAACTGATTTTAATTCAAGTATTTTTCTTACCAACCGAGGTCTATTAGGTCATCCAGTAAAGCCAGCTGATATCTAATTTTTTGCAAAAAATAATCATACCTAGCATTGACAAAGGCATCGATATCATATACAATTTTTTTAAAAAATTATCCTAAAATACTCAAAATGTTTGTCAAATGTTTGAAACACATTTGACAAACTTGCAAAAAAATTGAAATTTTTTCAAAGATATTTTTGCCACAGCAACAACTTTTGACAGAAAATGTATTTCCTGACATTGGTATGACTTGATATTTGGGCCATGGTCCAAACTCTTGATTTTTGAATCAAATAAATTATTTGTTTATATTTGATAGCATCTTAATTATTATTTTTTGAATTGAATAATGCCATGTACAGACGGGCGTTGTTCGCTCTGTACTTGATTACTATGCAAAAAAAAATTATTCCGATTTATGTTAACTTTGAAATATATATTTAATTTGCCTGTACTTATTATAGTTTTGAAATGAAGTTCTTTTTTATTAAAAACTATTTAAAATAACACTAATTTAATACATATTTAAAACATTTGGAAAAAACTCGATAATCCGGAAATCTCGGTAATCCGGATTTGGGTCTGCAATCAATTATCCGGATTAACGAGTTTTTACTGTACTTAGTTCCCCATACAAAATTGTCTGAGCGAACACCGACTTTTGTACGTTGTTCAATTCGAATCACTCTCTGAATCACCAAGAATTTTGTCCCATCTCTAACAATTGAGAGAATTTATCGAAAATAAATTAATTTTGACAGCATGAAAAAAATGTTAAATTTTTCAAACTTTTTCAGTAAAATTGAAAATGATGAATGAAAAGTACACAAAATTCTAGTTTTTATATATGGAGAAGGATGTAAATTTTGTTGTCTACATAATGCAATATGCATTTATTTCCCCTTGGTCCTAATTAGCGTACAAAACGAGAAACAAAAGTGGGGAAACCCAAACAAAAATTCTCCAATTTTGTAAATGTGACATTTGAGTTGAGAAAATATAAAAATGTATTGAAAACAACAATATTTTCAGAAAAAATGGAAAACATGAATTAAAAGTAAAGAGATAGGAGTTGATATTATAGTCAGGAGAAAGAGAATTATTTTTTCTATTTAGATCCGTATGTGATTCACGCAAATATGTTAGAATTTGGTGTAACACAAGAAACAAAAAATTTGAAATAAAAGAACTCTGATGACATGAATTAAGAATAGTGTTGTATGAACGGGTTAATTCATGTACGTAATTCTGAGAGCGAACTACGTTGTTCGAATGCCCGTCAGAACATGGCATAAACGTTCAAGTCAAGCGAAATCATTGGTATTTTCTTTGGAAAAAAATCAAATATGTTGTGCATACTTTTCGGCGTTTACTGTTAATGTTTTATTAACATTTATTTAAAACTTTTAAACGAATTTTACATTGAATGCCCAATTTCGAATAAATGTCTACAACATTTTGAAAATTATTAGACCCACACATTAATACCTTACACAAACACCACTGAACTTTAGCTTTCTGGAATCCAAATTTCCAAACCATTTTCACATTAAAACAGTGTTTAAATTCTTAATTATTCAAAATTTGGAGTATTTCACAGAAGTTTGATCTTTCTTCAACAAACAAATAATTTACGAGAATTTTGCATTCGAGTTTAAAATATCAATCATGGCAACAAAACAAAACTAATTTCCCAACCAGTGAGCGGAGCAGTATAGTCGTACGGGGCCGACCATACGATACCCTACACAACTACCACGGAACTCAAATTTTCTGTGGATGTTCATTTCGAGCCTGGGCAATATTTCCTGATATTGCACCCTCTTGCCCGATTTGAGGTAAACAGCACCTCTTCCTCACACTGACATATTTTCCGAATATTACGAGTATTCAGTACAGCTATTATCCAGATTGCCTTCACCATGGGTTGTGTTGTGTCGTTCGGCTTTCATTTGTGGTCTATTGACTCGAAATAACACAAAAAATTAAGTTTTCGGTCCACTTCATTCCAAAATTATTATCTGATCTTCACCGAACATTATAGGCGTTGTCCTTGACCATAACTGGAACCTCATGGAACATTTCAAAGCGATCAGCGCTATAGTTCCGCTCCATAGAGTGATAATGGATTACTAAATAATGTACGAATATGGAGATACCTGAAAATATTTAGGTGTAACTCCCACATCCGAACACATACAACAATGTAATTGGTATTAATTTAAAGGTCAACCACTCCTCTTGGATATAATATCAACTTCTCGGGTCTATGTCCTTCAGGGGTAAATATATACGCTATAGAATACAAATTTTGTAATTTTTCACACAAAAGTCAAGGTCCATTTGACCCCTTAAATATTGACCGATCTTTATGAAAACAGGCACGCTTATTCTTTGCCCCGATCCCTTCTCCATGCAAAATTTTACGATGTTCGGGCCATTATTGCGGCATCTGGAGCGGCCAGAAAAACCGACAAAAATTTAGTATTTGGTCCATTTCATCCCCTAAATATTAACCGATCTTTCCCAAAAACAATAGGGGTCTTCATTGGCCAGAACCCATACTACATGCAAAATTTCGTGAAGATTGGTCCATAACTGTGGCCTGTATCGTGTTTACAAATTATAATGGACAGACGGACGGACGGACGGACACACATGTCTAGATCGACTCAGCTAGTCGAGATATGACGATCGGTATACTTAAAGGTGGGTCTAGGACCAATATTTCGCGGCGTTACAAACTTTTGGGGCTGCACAAAGCTATAATACCCTGACAACATAGTTGTGTAGGGTATAATAAAACTATTTCCTTTGAAATGTTTATTTTGTAAAAAAAAATAAAATAAACAAATTTGTGTAAATACATTTTCAATACATTCCATTTATAACAGTATTGAGTTTTTGGAAAATACTTATTTAACTCTAAATCTTGCTTAATATTTTGCTTATTGGAGTCAAATGAAAACATTTTAAATATTTCTTTGGATACCGAAGGCGGATATATTTCAATTCATGACTTAATTTTTATACCCTTCACCACACTGTGGAAAAGGTATTATGTCTTTGTGCATATGTTTGTAACAGGCAAAAATAATCGAGATAGACCCATGGTTCTTTTTTAGAATATGCATAGAATCACTTTCTGAGTCGATTTATGCATGTCCGTCTGTCCGTCCGTCCGTCTGTCCATGTTAAATTGTAAACAAAGTACAGGTCGCAGTTTTGATTCGAATTGGATGAAATTTGGCACAGCTCATTTATTTGGCCCAAGGACGAACCCTATTGAAATTGGGAAACATCGGTTCAGATTTAGATATAGCTCCCATATATATTCTCGTCCGATTTTATTTAAATGATGTACCAAAGTCCCTATATATCTTTCGATTTGAACGAAATTTGGGATAGCGTATTGAATTATGTCTAGAACGATTTGTGTTAAATTTCGTAAAAATCGGTTAAGATTTAGATATAGCTCCCATGTATATTTTCGTCCGATTTTATGTAAATGGTGCAACAAAGTCCCTATATATCCTTCATTTCATGTCAATGGTCCTTCAAAAATGCGACGTCTGCTAGGATTCCATCTGTTGAATATACCCAAAGTGGTGATGGGTATCATATAGTCGGCCCCGTCCGACTTAACTACTTTCCTTACTGGTTTTATTCATACCTTTGGTGAATTATTTCATATTATTTTAATACGGTTTTGTCTAGATCTTCTAAAACAAATTCTTTTGGATGATTGTTAAATATCGGTAGATTGCTTTAAAAATTACCAAATATATTTCAATTACAGTATATGAAAATGATCAACATTAAAACGCATACAGTTCGCGTATTCGTTGAAATCAGTTTATGCGCATGCGGTTTTCGTATAAACCGAATCAAAAACCCCTAAAAAATGATAAAAATGACGCAACGTGCATAAGATTTTAATGCGCATCAGATTTCAGTAATCTCCAATAAAAATTCACAAAAGTACATGTATTGATGTATTTCTGCCTTATTTTCAGATAGATTCACGTATATGATAATACAAACATGAATGTATGTAAAACAATTCGAAGAAAAACGCGATTATATACGTGAATTTGTCAAAACAAGTTTTTGTTGTCAAAACTAGTTTTTGCTGTATGCAACACCAGATTCAAGCATCTCGATATACACAAGGCCACCTGGATTTCTCCTGATCAAGCAACGAGGAATTAAATTGACCATTTTGTGATAGACGGACGGCATTCATCCATTTAGACGTTCGATCGATCCGAGGAGCGAATATCGATTCGGACCATTACCTTGTGGCAGCCAAGGTTCGCACCCGTCTTAATGTAACTCGACGTCAAAAAGCTGCAGATAGCAGAAACCTACTCCATTCAATTTAACCACTTGCTTGACGAAAGCACTCCTTGTTCCGATAGTAATATAGAAGCATAATGGCAAAGACTTGCCCACTCCCTGTAAAATGCAATAAGGAGCATCATAATGCTACTGATATGAAAAACGCAGCATATAGGGCAACACTGACAGTAGCAGCACGTAATGCGATGATGAATTATCGTGAGGAAAGGAGAGAGGAGAAACGTATTTTCAGAAAAAGAAGAAAAAGCAAGAAAAACGTGAGCGGGAGCAAATCGAGATGTAGTGGCGGTGAAAAATATACCCCAGAACCAATACAATATGACGGTATAGATTGTATACCACCTAGCCAATATGAGGTCATAGTATCAATTAATCGGATAAAGAATAATTAGGCAGCAGGTGCCGACGAGTTACCAGTCGAACTATTCAAGACCGGTGGCCAGATGTTGGTCAGGAGAAGAAATGCATGCACAATATTTACAGCCTCAACATCCTGTGTTCCGTGAGCAAAGAAGGAGACAAAACGATATGTGCCAACTACAGATGAATTAGTCTCCTTCCCATAGTCAATGACATAATTGGACTATACCAATGTGGCTTCAGACCTGGCAAATCCACCAAAAACGATATCCGCTCAAAGGTATTTAAGCCTTGTCTGCGTTTGGTATTCTTACAAAATTAATACGACAATGTAGTCGGAAAGGACCTCTCGGAGCCCTTCGATAACGAACGAGGATTCGGACAAAGATACAGTTTGTCGTGAGATCTTTGTAACAATCGGGTACAAAAGGGCATACGAGATACAAAGGTGAACAGTAATATAGTAATAATAGGAATATTCCAAAGTGGGACTGGAGTAAATGGCGAGAAGATCAATCTGATGGCTTCAACGTGCAAGACGTTCAATAAATTCGGGCCAATTGGGGGACTTGAAAACAACAGGTTTGAGATAGTCAACGACATGTTTGAGATAGTCAACGACATATACCTCGCTACCGCCATAAATTAAATTGATGACATTAGTTTTGAAATTAGGAGAAGGAAAGTGTTAGCCAACAATGCTTCTATGATCTGAGTAAGCAATTTAGGAACAAGACCACCTCCCGCCAGACCAAACTCATACTCTACAAGGCGCTAATACTACCCATGCTTGTGTATGGATCTTAAGCATGGCCAAACAGAGGGTTTGAGAGAAAAATTCTTCGAAAGAAATTATTTACTCTTCTAAACCAAATAATTCAGTCTTCTCAAAAAATGTCTGTGAAACTCGAATCATTAATTTTTATTCAGTTTTTACAAAGGTTAACATTTTGAAAAACCTTATTTGCAATAATATTAATTATTATTATCTCACTTGCACTTTATTATTTTAGCCCTCAGCCATCTTGTTTTATTGAACTTGTTCTTCTCCATGAAAATAATTATCAACATTATCGATTTTATACACAACACAACACATTCATCAATTTCATACCGGACAATGAACTGATTAATAGACATAATTTACAGATTAACGCCACTACTCGAAACCGTAAATCATTGCAATTAACATTTTTTTTTCTAAGAAATGAATAAAAAGAACACTGGCTTTTCAAAGATGTTTGAAGATGATAACTATTCAACTTTAAGTACATACATATTAGACGTATACCCATTCACTTTGTTGCCAAAGTTTGTTTTTAATCGGTGTGATTGACCACAATTGTTTTATATGTGGTCATCTTAAAACAAATTTGCTGACCATGGCAATTTGTTAAATTATCATTCGTTTTTTGAAATTATCCTATGAACTTTCTTCGCATCCCCCAATTGAACTTCCATTATACTTTTGCGTAGGAAAAAAGTTCATTGTAATTCATTTGTTTGCAGGCAACACATGCTTTTGACATATATGGTAAAAAAAGAAAATACTTCAAAATCCCGACAAATCTTCTTTTCATTGGCACATGAATCCCATTCATGCAATTCACTTTCCGCTTTTCATGGAAACGTCTTTAAAAGAAAAATTATAGCAATTGTAATGTCAAGACAACGAGGCAAAAAAGAAAAAAAAAAACCTGTCATCACCGTGAGATTTACAGTGATTAGTGGCAGATTAGTTTAAAGTTAATCCCTATTTCATTATTGTCGCAATTTATCACAGCAACGATGAGTGTTGTGTTCGGTAATCGCCAGTACTTATTTTTAACATTCACTACGAGTTCACACACTCAGATGCCAGTGATCCCATTGAAGAAAACAGCAGAAACAGCAAATATAAAAAAAATTAAAAACACATGGACGAATGGATGGATGGATAATCTGTTTTTGACATGTTCGGATTAAGTAGAATATTTTTTTAATGACATCGTTTGCCGAAAGATGTTTTAATCTCTTTTTATAAGAATTTTGAGGGCGTGCGTCAAGTAACAGGAAATTCGAATGATGCGAGAAAATAATTTTTCAACAAATTTTTAAATTTGAGAAATTGCAAACATTTGTGAAACAACCATACATACATATGTTTGTGTGAGTTCATTGCCTTTGAAATGTATGTAAACAAGAAATGGAAAGACTGTGATAACCTCCACTCTATTAATGATATGCGTATATGATTTCTGATTCCAAATATGCATTTTTGATCGCCTGTTTTTCCACGTGCTATTGTAAACAAACTACATGTCGCATTTAAGATCAGAATGAAATGAAATTTTACATAGTTCATTTTGTGGACCAAGGACCTTTTGGTAAAAAAAATCTCCTTCTACTGACAAAAGCACGGTAATGAGCTACTCAGGAATGTATATATGTGAACACTGCAATATGAGGGCAGTTTGGAAACTTCTTAGCCCAGCACAAAAAGCGCGGTATAAACTGAAAAAAGTTAAGTCTTTTGGAAACTTGACACATGATAATTTTGTTTCGATCTGCAAACTTCATATAGAAACAGGTGTTCAAAAATGGTGCATCAGCAATTTTTTTTACAGTGGATAAATTAGAAGTGTGTGCTGTCATTAAATATTTATATAACAAAAGGTTTATCTTACTTACCTAGCTGGTTTATGACAGAACGGTTGTGCAAAAAGCCCAACTTAAAAAAATATTTCCAGGCGCGTCAGACTTGTGCGTATCTCATTCAATTTGAAAGACCATTAACCGAGATGTTGTCTTCTACTTGATCTTTTATCGCATTCATGGCCTTCCCCTTCTGTGTGAACCATCCCTTGGCTCGATTTTATATGCCTTTTGAGCTGGGACATCTTCATCCATTCTCACAAGATGGCCTAGCCAACGTAGTCGCAGCAGCTCGATCCGTCTGATTATGTCGATGTCCGAGAATAGATGGTATAGCTCCTGATTCACTCGACGGCGATATTCACCATCGACGCAGATCGGCCCATAGAACTTCCGGAAAATGTTTCTCTTGCGCAAGTACCTATGCTTCTGATCCATACAATAGCACGAGTAATATCAGCGTCATGTAGAGTGTGAGTTTGATCTCCTTCGGATTTCAAAGCTGATGTTATTAATTTTGTTTATGACGGTATCGAGGTATATAAAATCGCTCACTACCTCGAAACTGTAGTTTTTAAGTTCCACAGTTGGTCCGAGTCTTGCGCGTTGATACCATCAGCTTGGTCTTTTCGCCATTTATTGCCAGTTGCACTTTGGCAGACTCCATCTCAATTCGTTCCATGTTGCCTGTTTGGTGTTTCTGTTCACATTTGCATCTCGTATGACCTTTTCCAGCAGGATATTGAATAGTTCACACGACAAACTGTCAACTTGTCTGAATCTTCGTTCGGTATTGAAGGGCTCTGAAAGGTCCTTTCTGATATTAACTGCTGAACTGTGCCAGTATATGCCTGCCGTATTAATTCATCTACTACAATTTGGAACACTAGGGATGACTGATGGCGTACTTGTTTTACTTCTGCTTTGGTGCGAAGAATGTGAAGTACTGAGACTTCTACATTTCCGTACATCGTTCATATTATTCGGATTATTTCCTGAGGTACTCCTTTTATGCTCAATTCTTCCCACATGACAGTTCCGTTTATCTGATGGTATGAACTGGATGAACAGTGGATACATAGGGGTGTACTATTCTAAAGATTGTTTTATTCTGACTAGCAGGGCGTGGGTCTAGTCCACACAACTTCTATTTGGTATGAAGCTAGATTGTTCATCTTTCAAAAAGTTTTCCACATGACTTTGAATTATTTTCCGTATTATGGTTGCCAGAGCCTAAAACGAAGATAACTATTATATGGAAGCTTATCTAAGGCAAAAAGGGTAGGGGTAAATGTCCACCTGTGCTTGCAAGCTGGACAAAGGTATATAACCCAGGGCTTGTGTGGCTTTCAAGGTTGTCAACGGATAGGCCTCACTGTAATAATAATTGCTTCATTGAAATATCGGTTCCTTCCCAAATTGTGTATCATTATTTACCAACATTTTGCACATCGGCAAAATCAAATATGCAGGGCAGACCCTCAACAACAATGCTAAAAGTTCATCACAACTTTGGACATCGTAATAATTTTACCAGAACAAATACTAAATCCATACATGAACCCATGGGACCACACCTTCTGGTACGTCCCCAGAAAGGAGCAATATATAAAAACATTTGCTCCATATGATATATTCGAATGAAGTATCGATCCATCTATAGCACATCGTAACATATAAACCGTATAAGGGATCTAGAAAAAAGGAAAATAACTTCGTTTAATTTGATATATTTCGAGAAGTTTTTATTGTGGCTATACCATAGTATAATTTTGGTAGGAAAATTTTATACCAAACGTGAATCTAAATACTCTATAACTGGGGTACCGTTAGGTTAGCAAAATTATAAATCGTCTCTTCAATTACTTGAGGATTCTCAAATACGATAATTTTGTTTATCAACATGCCTACCGAAAAATTGTCGTCCACCGCCTGTTGTTCGAACACCCATTTCACGTATCTACGACAATGCGACCTTGTGTGTGTCAGCTGGTTACAGATTTTGCGTGAACAGTTCTACTTCTTGAGAATGACGAGGAATGCGTAGATTCCTCGTCATTCTCAGAAAAATGAGGAATCGACGCATTCGGGTCTTCGGCAGCACTTTCACTTAAAGCAGCGGAACGAGTGAAAGCAGCCATAATCTCTTCTCAAACAAGAAGAATATGTGGCTGAGCAAAATCACCATTTTTTGTTAGTTTTGATAATTTGTATGCGTTAACGCTTAACTATCTCACAAGCGATCTATTTTTGTTCAACTGAAAACAAAAAATAGAGTTCCAAAACTTAGTTTGACAGATGCCGAATTACAGTCCCATATTTGCGAAGCCACGAAATGGATAACCCATTTTAATACTTATCAATATTTTTGTATTATCCATGAATAATTACAGATAAACATATGCGAGTTGTCAATAACTCGGAATACGGTTAGTAACAACTTATTTGTATTAACAGTAATTGTAATTATATTTATCAACGATTACAAGTTATCGCATACTGACTTTAGCACACCGTCAGCTTATTATCGTCATTAGTTTTATATGTCTGCGATTTACAACAATTATCAGATTTAAAGGTATTCTGCTGTGTTTTTGTCTATTTTCACACAAAATATTCGCTAACAAAAAACTCATAAATAAAATTTGGCATAATAATAATCAAAATGTATGTACATATAATAATAATCGATTTCTACCCATTGAAAGAACAGCAACAAAATAAACGATGAAGAACAACAAAAAACCAGATCACGATGAAAATATAATAAATGTTTCATTGAAACCAAATTAGTTTTGTGATTTGTGGTAATGTTTTCGCCAGATGGTGGATGTTCGAGTGTGAAGCACTCAACCTTGCACTTGAATATTTATCTATTTATATTAACAATAATAATAATGCATAATTTACGATAACTGTCATCAGAAAGAGGAAAACAATATGATAGATAGATAGGGAACAACTATTTAAAGGTCTTCATAGCAAATAATAATACAATGTTTATTGAGGTGCATAAACAAATTATGAAGTGTTCACATGTTGACTTATATGTAATTGCTATACATGTACATTTATGTTTGAATGTGATTCTAGATTTTATGCGAATATATTATCCTTCGCCATATTTGTTGCTCTGTATCTCTTTCTTAACTCCAGAACAAATTTTCTTAATAAATTTGTTTAGCTAATCGTTTTTGGTTTATGGCAATTGCCAAAGCTGAATAAACCGAGCATTCCAAATGTGAGTTCCATGACACTATCATTACACCGAACGCAGCCACAAAGTCTTTCAATTACACTGCCGAAATGAATTCTTATCAAGTTCAAGGCAATTCATATTTTGATTTTTCCACATATCATTTTTCACATTCGCTTATTTTACGAGCTTAACTTCGTCGGTCTAGTTGAATATATCCATGACACGACAATTTTATGCCTCCCCCGCCCATCACGAGGACGTGTCACATTTAAAGAAGATGTGTCACCGAGTTGAGTAAATATTTATCTGTACTTTATTGACTTTTGTACATTTGGCGGCGTTTTTACAAGCTGTCACTTCAAGATGTTCTTTAGAGATGTCAGCAAATGACAATCGTTTTTAAGGATTTTGTAATTTTGAATATCATTTTTTTTATTGTCGGTATATTATTCAAATATTCTCTTGTTGGCCAGACAAAAAAAATCTTAGATTGGGATTAGAGGACAAATCGGAAAAGTGGATTTTTGAAAATAAAATTAAGCTCATTTTCGGTTATTTAAATGTTTTGACAAAATTTTACAACCGAAGACGGTGAAATTAGGCATCCTGCTTTCTGATGGATGATAGACATGTATATATGCCGATTAGATACCTCTCCATATCTTTCAACCAGAAAACCCAGTTTGGTTATAGAAATGACCATTTTCGAAATGAAATTTTCAATATAGATCATTATTTCGATGGACCTCCCATATGAAGGTCTGTCCTCTGTTTTAGGTATTCTTGACATATGAATGACTAAACCTCGATATTTCAAGACGTATCTATTAAATTTGACATTCATTTAGCCACAACTCGAAATATTCACCGGAGACTCCTCAAATAAAATATATCCTTGATCAGAATAAATTCTACGTCTATTTATGTGGATCTGTCTATTCTGCTGTTGCTCGCAATATTTCACATAGAGCTTTGGAATGTTGCACATACATTGCTACTACTTCTATAATGTTTGGTACTGAAAACGCGATATATCAGTCAATGTTACAGTATAGCCCCCTTATAACTTTTGCCCCTTAATGTTTGGTATTTTGGGCTCCATTTTTAATCAAATTGGCTGTTTTTTTTTTGTATTTATGACTATTATTGGGTAAATCATCTCATACCAAAAACTGTACACACTATGGTCCAAAGATCCCATTTTTTGGCCATAATTAGAGCAGTGAGTTTATGAAATAAATATCAGATATAAAGGTTTCAAGGTTTCAAGGAAACTGTAGTCAAAATTTTGAAATGTTGAATTAATCAAATTATTTTTGAACACGTTTTGTTTTGTAGAGCTTATTACAAATGAAAATCTGTAAAAAAACGAAATTATGGGTATACCGTTATATATATAAATATTAGACCAAAATTATTATTATTTTTTAGGTAAGAAGATGGAAACTTGGCAAGGAGCATTTTGAAAAGCTTCTGGTATCAAATAGTGACGATGAAGAACCAATAACAGATGACGGTATAGAGTGTATACCACATATCCAAGATGAGGTCAGAATAGCAATCAATCGCCTGAAGAACAAAAAAGCAGCAGGTTCCGATGGATTACCAGCCGAACTATTCAAGACCGGTGCTGGTCAGGAGCATGTACCAGCTGATTAGTACAATTTGGCTAGAGGAATGCATGCTCAATGGTTGTAACATGTGTCCCGTGCACAAAAATGAAGACAAGACGATATGTGCCAACTGTAGAGGCATTGGTCTCCTTCACTGTGTGAACGACTGAAACCAATGGTCATTTACGTAATTGGATCATACCAATGCGGCTTCAGATCTTGTAAATCCATTTTTACACTGCGCCAAATCCTGGAAAAGGCTGAAGAAAAATCAAAATTAATACTGCTATGCAGGATAACTTTAAGTGGCACAAGGTCAGCAGTTAATGTCAGCAAGGAGATGCAAATGCGAATAGAAATGAGCCATCAGATGCTACTATGGTCTGAGTCAGCAATTCAAAAACAAGGCCACCTCGCGCCAGACCAAACTCACACTCTACAAGACGCTGATATTACCTGTGCTGTTGTATGGATCTGAAGCATGGTGCCCAAGATGCCCCAGCTCAAAAGGCATAAAAAGGTGATCCTAGTGATGGTTCTCGTAGAAGGGCACGAATCCGATGGAAAGATCGAATAGAAGACAACATCTCGGAAAATGGTCTCTCAAATTGGATGAGGTGCGAACAACTTATGGAACAACCGTTCTGCCAGCTAAGCAAGTAAGTATATGCGCTATGCAATGCGAACTTATTAAAGCCAAATTACAGCCCATTTGGTCCAATGTGAGACTAATATCTTCCAATTTTATCATCAGTACGCTATGTTAGTAAAGGTTAATACAATTTTTTTATTTAAATTTTTAAAAGCAATTTTCAACGACTTTTTTATGTTATCGGTAATAACTCTTATTTTTATGAGCGGTCGCAAAATTCTGGAAAGAGAACATATCAAGGTATCGATCGACTATTTTTATATTATCAGTAATAACTCTTATTTTTATGAGCGGTCGCTAAATTCTGGTCAGAGAACATATCAAGGTTCTAAAATCATTTAAATATCCACTGGCACAGCTTGGCACTAAGTTCTGAAACTGCGAAATGTTTGATTAAAATTCAAAATTACTGATAGCCTTCACTTTCATTATAATCACCTGTTCCATCTGTGTAATTGACGGTCATTTCATGTTAATATTAAATGTAATTTTTAAACCGTGACCCACAATGATATGCAATTTTTTTCGTGAAAACTGCCAAGAACAAGATTACAATTTATGTTTTTATTTATTTATGAAAATATTTCAGAAATTTTCGCATTTTTTCTGTTGTCAAAAATCGGTTTATTGACCATAAAAAATATGAAAAGCGTGCGCTCGTTTTTTCACAGATTTTCAGTTCATAAACACATAAATAAAGCCACAACATTTAGTAAATATGATTCAAAATGATAACTACTTAATTTTCCAGCAAGTGAATATTGAATTATTTATCATAACACAACGATAAATCATAAAAAATATTTGTTAAAAAACATCGTTTCTTAGTATTTTTTTTCTAAGAATATATTTTTTTATATATCAGTAAATCAATACCTCATAAATCATACCAGTTTTTTGTGATTCAAAATAACGGATGGTGGCCTATGATTGGAATGCGCATCCCAGTACAAAGACTTTGTGTGGCGGATTAAATTGAATGTTTGTCAATGTTTTTGTTTTTTTTATACCCTTCACCACACTGTGGTACAGGGTATTATGTCTTTGTGCATATGTTTGTAACAGGCAAAAATAATCGAGATAGACACATGGTTCCTTTTGAGAATATGCATAGAATCACTTTCTAAGTCGATTTATGCATGTCCCCATCCGTCCGTCCGTCTGTCCGTCTGTCCGTCTGTCCGTCTGTCCGTCTGTCTGTCCATGTTAAATTGTAAACAAAGTACAGGCCGCATTTGTTATCCGAATTGGATGAAAATTGGCACAGTTCACTTATTCGGCCCAAGGACGAACCCTATTGAAATTGGGAAAAATCGGTTCAGATTTAGATATAGCTCCCATATATATATTTAACCGATTTAATATAAACGGTCCCTATATATCGTTCGATTTGCACGAAATTTGGTACAGCCTAATCATTTAGGTCTAGAATGATGTCTGCCAATTTTCGTGAAAATAAGTCCAGATTTAGATATAGCTCCCATATATAGTTTCGTCCGATTTCATGTAAATGGTGCACCAAAGTCCCTATACATCCTTCGATTTGCACGAAATTTGGCATAACGTACTGAATTGAGCCCAGAGTCATGTCTGCCAAGTTTCGTGAAAATCGGTCCAGATTTAGATATAGCTCCCATATATAGTTTCGTCCGATTTCATGTAAATGGTGCACCAAAATCCCTATATATCCTTCGATTTGCACGAAATTTGGCATAACGTACTAAATTGAGCCTAGAATTATGTCTGCCAAGTTTCGTGAAAATCGGTCCAGATTAAGATATAGCTCCCATATATAGTTTCGTCCGATTTCATGTAAATGGTGCACCAAAGTCCCTATATATCCTTCGATTTGCACGAAATTTAACATAACGTACTGAATTGAGCCCAGAGTCATGTCTGCCAAGTTTTGAGAAAATCGGTTCAGATTTAGATATACCTCCCATATATAGTTTCGTCCGATTTAATGTAAATGGTGCCCCAAAGTCCCTATATATCTTTCGATTTGCACGAAATTTGGCATAACCTACTGCATTAAGCCTAGAGTGATGTCTGCCAAGTTTCGAGAAAATCGGCCCAGATTTAGATATAGCTCCCATATACAGTTTCGTCCGATTTCATGTAAATAGTGCACCAAAGTCCCTATATATCCTTCGATTTGCACGAAATTTGGCATAACGTACTGAAATGAGCCTAGAGTGATTTCTGCCAAGTTTCAAGAAAATCGGTCCAGATTTCTATATAGCTCCCATATATAGTTTCGTCCGATTTCATGTAAATGGTGCACCAAAGTCGATATATACCTTTCGATTTGCACGAAATTTGGCATAACGTACTGAATTGAGCCTAGAGTGATGTCTGCTTTTTTCGTGAAAATCGGTCCAGATTTAGATATAGCTCCCTTTTATTATAGATTGATTTTAAGTAATTGACGCACCAAGGAACCAATGAGCTGATAGGAACAAAACTTTCTGAAATTAGAACAAACTAATCTGTGACAAGTTTGTTTCAAATCCCTTAATATTTGGATAGAGCTTCCATATATATTTTCCTCTGGTTTCAGGTAAATTGGGCATCAAACTCCTCATGTTAGTCAGATTGACATCAAATTTTGCACAACTTACAAAATTTAGCATAGAATTACGTAGTTGCGTTTTCCAGAAGTACAGACATAGCCCAACGGATGACCTATTTATATTTGTTTGAAGTCGATTTACATACTTTATGGATATATCTAGGTAGATTCACATTTAAATAAATATCAACTATTTTAGTTCATCCAATTTCATTTTAATGGTCCTGTTGAATACACCCAAAGTGGTGAAGGGTATCATAAAGTCGGCCCCGTCCGACTTTACTACTTTCCTTACTGGTTTTCTTCTATCAACGATTAGTCAATAAAAAATGGATTTTTTAGAAGTCAATGAAATCCGCCATGTAAACGACACCGATTGAAAGTGGAAAAAAATAAAACATTTTTCTTAATCTTTAAATTGAAAAGCAAGATGATATTCAATTTTAATGACATAGACCATGATTATATTTTCATTCACTTATGCCAATTTATCAAATTTGTAAAATATTCTAATAAATAACAAGTGCTTAAAAGTTGTCTAGAACGATTGGATGAAATTTGAAAAATGATCGATTTTAATTTTATGCACGTTTCTGTGGCTAAAAAATCTCCCTGTGAAATTATTGTACAATCATAAATCCTGTATGAGGCTATTTTAAAATATGTCGTAATATGTTTTTCAATTATGAAATACTTAATTAAAAGTAGTAAAGAAATGAAAAAATAGGTTTTCAAAATATGAAGTCATTGATAATCCATTTTTAACCTTGTCGTGAGAAAGATAAGTTTGGATATTGAAGGTCTGACTAATATTGGACAGCACACCAGACAAATAAACAAATATTTCAAAACAAGTCTCCAATATTGTCCAAATTGTTCGTAAAAGATAAAATATATAATCGAAATGTAACTCATCTAGTCGGCCAACATTGTTAACTGGCGCTGGACATATTTAAAGTTAAATGAGGAATAGCTCTCTAGGCGTATAGTTTCATGGTTTTACTTAGAGGAACGTTGGTCTGCTGGTTTAGATAGATGATATAATGAAGATTACAGGGTTTTTTTCTAAATAATCTGCTGAAATGTGTGAGGTAAATAACTTAAAAATTTTATTAAAAATTGTTAAAAAGTGAACGTCGATGTTGCCGCCAGATATATACTCCTGGCGGCTTTCGACTAATCGATTTATCGACTTTTTGTATTGAAAAGTCTAAAAGTCGAAGTCGACATTTAACCTTTGAGAAAATCGCAATGTCAACTTTTCAAGTAAAAGTCGAAAATCGATTTTGAAAAATCTAAAAATCTAAATCGAAAAGTCTAAAAATCTACTTTTTGGTCAGAGGCAAAAATTGAAAGGTCTAAAAGTCTCGACTATGTATCCCTGCCCCAAAACTATGTTCTGCATAAGTCTTCGGAATTACACTAAGGTTTTATTGTTAGCTTTATATAAGATATATGTTTTAATCAAAGAGGTTTCGGATTTAATGTTGGTCAAATCGGTTATTCAATTCCTTTCAAATTAAGTTTATAAGTTTATAAAATATTGACTATTTGTGAGGGAGGTACCGGAAAGAGCGGATCTCTGGGTCCCATCTTCGGACTGATCCAGGCTTGTTAAAGATAACAGGTTATGTAAAGTTTGGCTCCAATCGGACATTCCATTCGCTGATATTGCATTTATAAATATTAAAAATGCTTACCATTTGTGGGGAAGGTACCAAAAGGATATAGGGTTTGTAAATATAATAGTTTGTGCAAGGTTTGGTTCAAATCTGAAGTTTTCTTCGCCTGATATTGAATTTAAAAATATTGAACATCTTGACCACTTGTGGGGGAGTTACCAGAAGGAATGGTCCAATAGATCCCATCTTCAGACTTGAGCTATACTTGGTAAAGATAGTATGTTGTGCAATATTTGGTTCAAACCAGACATTCCATTTGCCTGATATTGGATTTCTAAATATTGAACATATTGACGATTTGTGGGGGAGGTACCAGAAGTAGTGCACCAATGGTTCCATCTTTGGGCTTTGTCTATGCACGCTAAAGATAAGAGGTTGTACAAAGTTTGGTTCAAATCGGGGATTCCATTCGCCGTATATTGGATTTGTAAATATTGGAAATTTTGACCCCTTTTGTGGGAGGTACCAGAAGGAGTGGACCAATGGGTTTCATCCTTGGACTTGATCTAGGTTTGCTAAATATAATAGGTTGTGCAAATTTGAGTTCAAATTGGATAGTCCGTTTGCATTATATTTTAAAATTAATTTTTAGCACACCATTTTGTGGGGAGGTACCAGAAGGAGTGAACCAATATTCCCCATCTTCGAACATAAACTAAGTATAAATGAAATATTACGTTGTGCAAAGTTTGGACGAAATCGGTTGCCCCCTTCGAGAGTTATCGTGGGAACCAGCCGACCAGACAGACAGACGGACATTTGTAATTCGACTCCAAATTGTCTGAAATGAATTTGGTGCAAAAAACATGGGATCTAAAATCAATATTTCGATGAGGCACTTTTCTGCCGTAGCAAATTGAACATACCCTCATTAGCAATAAGGCTGAGGGTATCAAAATAGTAATAAAATAACCCTGAAACATTTATATTGCGCTATTATCCATTAAAGATTTTGTAATGAGAAAACATTCGTATTCCAGCAGTTTGTAAACAAACAAAATAATTGCCAAAGAGGTCAGCTGAAATTGTGCACCTTCGGTTGGCCAGCAGAACTCAAGCGCCGGCCATGATGATGGTGTTGGCCGCCATAACAGCCGATCGTCGCTCTCTGCTCGTATTAATCGACTGTGGCATCATAATGTATGCTGAATATTATCGCGAAAATATTCTGGAGGGTGTATTAAAGCCTTGGACATGCAAACATTTTGGCCGCAGGCCTTGGACGTTCCAACAGGACTCAGCACCATCGCACTCAACACGCACCACCCAAGAATGCTTACAAAATGAGGTTCCTCGCTTCATATCCTGCGCACAATGGCCACCAAAATATCCAATTAGTTGGACTATTGTGTCTGGAGCATTCTGGAAAGGAAGGTTGGCACTAAAAAATACCGAAGTGTCTATCAGCTCAAGCAAGCGCTTCGACGGGAATGGACCAAAATACCGCAGAGCAACATTCGGGCAGCGTGTGTCGGTTTCATAGCCGTTTAAAGGCCATAATTTGATGTTATTTCCGACATTTTTTGTTTTCATTCAATAAAATTAAAAAACAAAAATGTAAAAATTATGGTATATGACTTGATTGCAGTTTGTTTATCTCATCCCGTATAGTTGAAGAATCTATGTACATACATATATGTATTATGTGTATATAACAAATTAGGATTTCAAATAATTTCTAAGAACAATGCCAGTTTTTTGCTAACACAAATGTCCTTCGACACACAAACTAAAAAATAAAAGTCAATTAAAATGTCATTTGCAGAAGAAAGTTTCTGGACAATTTGACATAAATATTATATTTCTTAAAGAATTGCTAATTGTTTTTTGTTACTATAAAAAATACTACATTAATTAAAAATATTTATTGCTGAATTTGAATATATTGAATTCGTTCAACATGAAAAAATTGTGCTTTGTGAATGTTCAATATGGAATATTTGATTAAAATGAAATATTTACTTAAATGCAAATAAACATTATATATGAACTTAATTATTTTAGAACGCAAATATAATTAAGAATCTGAAATAAAAAATTATTTTTTTTATTTTAAGCCAAATTGAATGACATTTAAGTTTTCCATTTGTAATAAATATATTATTTACTTACCTACTTCGGGGAGTAAATATCTCAATTTCGTTTTGACTAAGTACCATCACGTCAAGGATACTTATTAGCTAGCGTCTTTTTTTGTTTAATATTCGAAATTTACTTTCACTGCATTCACTTAATCCAAAAAACGTATTTCCATTTTGGTATTTACTTTACGTTGGTGGCTATGCTTTGTTTCTATTGTTTTAAGTCTTCGGTCTTTTTTTTCTTCATTTCATTTATTTGCCCAGGAGTATATCTATCCTACGACGATGACGACGATGACTGTTCATTCATACATTGAACTTTACTTCCACACTTTGGCAAGGTAATTGGCCTTTTTTGCCTGGTGTAATTCCACCATTCAATTCAAATGTTTATTTTGTTTTGTTCAAACGAAGTGAAAAAACAACGAAAGCAAATAATCTCCGGTTTTTATGATAGGCAAATTAGTTGCTGACAATTCCATTCTCAGCGACTACTTAAAGACAAGTTTAAGTGCTTTCGACGACAATTTCAAGAGATATATTTGACAGCAGCAGCAGCAGCAATCAAATGGAGTGCAGATGTCCTAATTACACTTCAAAAGTGGAATCTCTTCATTTCGGCAAAGTGTAAAATTACAGATTTGTTTTCGTTTTTCATTCTTTTTGGCAAATGAAAATCGAAATTGTCATTAACCTTATAATTTTAACGTTAATGGCATGCATTCGTAGAAGTATTTAATAGCGTGAAGTGGGGAAGGACGTTTGTAAGCAGGTATTTTGATTTATGATCTAAAATAGTAAGGGGAATAATCCTGTGAAGTATTGTGAATCATATCTTAGATATCTGAGTAAAAACAAGTTCTAAGCTTGGATAGCAGAACTTTAATAAGAGAAAAAGTTAGACGAACGGAGAGTGCTGGGTCAAATAACCGAAAGCCCTCTCAAATATTCCAAACATGATGGGTTCAAAATGAATTAGAGTGTACGAGGCCGTATATGATCCGATCCGTCAGTAATATACAGTGATGGTCACCTAATTTGCACACACCTGAAGGGGAAAACGCTTATGTATACTGTACTTGAGCGATTATGTGTGAAATTAGAAAATAATCACAGGAAATTTATGATATATAACGGTATTTCGGAAACAAGGACCTTAAAATTGAAAAGGACCTTAACATTTTTGATTTAAATGCCATTGATATTAAAAACCATATAACAAATTCGTATTAGAAAATTAAATCAGATAAGCCATATTAAGAAGACAAAAATTATAAAAAAAAATCTGTAAAATATATCCAAATTGGCAACAATTCGTACTGTAAATCTAAAATTTGAAAAATCAGACTTTGTGTAAAGAGAAAATATACGACGGGCAAAAAATTGCTTTAATAACTAGAGATCAACAAATATTTATAAAAATAAATAAAAAATCGGAATAAAAACTTAAAAGTTATCTCAACAACTCTTGAACATATAGCCGATTTTCGGTGACGGCAAGAGTGCTTTTTCAAATGTTAAACACATTTTTTTCGAACCAGTGCTTTTGCGAACGGCAAACACGATAACTCAGAAACTAATAATCCAATCGGTTTCAAATTTTAACACGTTTCTTTGTGATTTTATAGATATCGTATGAAGTAGGATAAATCCAATCGTGTTAAATTGTAAACAAAGTACAGGTCGCATTTATAATCCGATTTGGGTGAAATGCGGTACAGCTCATTTCTTTGGCCCAAGGACGAATCCTGTTCAAATTGGAGAAAATCGGTTCAGATTTAGATATAGTTCCCATATATAGTTTCGTCCGATTTTAGGTAAAAGGTGCACCAAAGCCCCTATATGTCCTTGGATTTGCAGAATTTTGGCATAGCGTACTGAATTGAGTCTAGAATGATGTGTGCAAAGTTACGTGAAAATCACTTCAGAGTTAGATATAGCTCCCATATATATTTTCCTCCGACTTTATACAAATGGTGAACCAAAGTCCCGACATGTTCTTCGATTTGCAAGAAATTCGGCATAGCGTACAATTTTAGTAGCAAGTTCGCTCTGAATCGATTTACATAAATGTGTGCTAGTGTACGCAAACGACTCTAAACGTGATCAAATGAAATGAAATTTATTTTTTTTATTTATATTTTATAAAATTTTTTGTATTTTGTAAAAAAAAAGCCTAAAGGCCAATGTGATTTACAATATGCATGAACTTATAGCATAGGTTTCAGAAAGGCATAAAGAACACATATTCAATAACATATATTGAATGCAAAATTTCTAATCTATGTCGTATATATTTATTCCCGAAGGCCATAGACCCGATAATCTACTCGGATATGGGAGTTAAACCTAAATATTTACCGGTGCCTAATATATCGGTATTCGCTATGGAATTTTACATGGAGTTCCTGTTGGGGTCAAACATGATATATAGGGGTATATTTTTGGCAGGTTTTAAAATCTGTCTAGAGGATTTATTATAATTAGAACATCACAAATTTCACACGGGGAAATGAAAATGACTGTTTTCATAATGATCGGTCTAAATATTGACCGATTAAATATTGGGGTCAAACAAGCCAAGACATTTGTGTGTAAAATAAAAAAAAACAATCTTATGATTTTAATTTTCAGGCGAGTGCAAATATCGAAGAAATGACCAGGCTCGGAATATAGATTCGAAGAAATTTTGACTCGTGCTATTAGTGTAGGGCACAATATACTGCTCCGCTCACTGATATTTATTGGAATCACTTGTATTTAATATTTTATTGGCATTGAAACTCACGTCTATTCATGAAAACCAATTTTATCCATAGACCATTTTTCTTACATATCTACATAAAATTCCATTTCATTGACATGGGAAACCTACATCCTTAAAGTATCACTTCTTCTCTACCATTAGAAGTTCCACGTATTGTACACCATTTATTGAATTCGGCGAAAAAAACAATTAAAATTAATTTCCTACAAATTTTACATATGAAGCCTAATTGAGGTTATATCTCATTTAAAATGCATTTTTAAGTGAGCATTTGAAGTACATCATTTAATTAAAACAAAAAAATCGGAAAAACACAGAGAAACCACCACCGAACTCACTTCGTACTTTTTATCATTCATTCACGTTCGAGGTCAGATACGTTTAACCTGTTTAGAATTATGGCTGCAAATATGCTAAGATGACATACGTGCGTCGCTTTAACAATATTTTCAACATCGTAGGTAATTAAAACCAGTAAGGAAAGTAGTAAAGTCGGACGGGGCCGACTTTATGATACCCTTCACCACTTTGGGTGTATTCAACAGGACCATTAAAATGAAATTGGATGAACTAAAATAGTTGATATTTATTTAAATGTGAATCTACCTAGATATATCCATAAAGTATGTAAATCGACTTCAAACAAATATAAATAGGTCATCCGTTGGGCTATGTCTGTACTTCTGGAAAACGCAACTACGTAATTCTATGCTAAATTTTGTAAGTTGTGCAAAATTTGATGTCAATCTGACTAACATGAGGAGTTTGATGCCCAATTTACCTGAAACCAGAGGAAAATATATATGGAAGCTCTATCCAAATATTAAGGGATTTGAAACAAACTTGTCACAGATTAGTTTGTTCTAATTTCAGAAAGTTTTGTTCCTATCAGCTCATTGGTTCCTTGGTGCGTCAATTACTTAAAATCAATCTATAATAAAAGGGACCTATATCTAAATCTGGACCGATTTTCACGAAAAAAGCAGACATCACTCTAGGCTCAATTCAGTACGTTATGCCAAATTTCGTGCAAATCGAAAGGTATATATCGACTTTGGTGCACCATTTACATGAAATCGGACGAAACTATATATGGGAGCTATATAGAAATCTGGACCGATTTTCTTGAAACTTGGCAGAAATCACTCTAGGCTCATTTCAGTACGTTATGCCAAATTTCGTGCAAATCGAAGGATATATAGGGACTTTGGTGCACTATTTACATGAAATCGGACGAAACTGTATATGGGAGCTATATCTAAATCTGATTTTCTCGAAACTTGGCAGACATCACTCTAGGCTTAATGCAGTAGGTTATGCCAAATTTCGTGCAAATCGAAAGATATATAGGGACTTTGGGGCACCATTTACATTAAATCGGACGAAACTATATATGGGAGGTATATCTAAATCTGAACCGATTTTCTCAAAACTTGGCAGACATGACTCTGGGCTCAATTCAGTACGTTATGTTAAATTTCGTGCAAATCGAAGGATATATAGGGACTTTGGTGCACCATTTACATGAAATCGGACGAAACTATATATGGGAGCTATATCTTAATCTGGACCGATTTTCACGAAACTTGGCAGACATAATTCTAGGCTCAATTTAGTACGTTATGCCAAATTTCGTGCAAATCGAAGGATATATAGGGATTTTGGTGCACCATTTACATGAAATCGGACGAAACTATATATGGGAGCTATATCTAAATCTGGACCGATTTTCACGAAACTTGGCAGACATGACTCTGGGCTCAATTCAGTACGTTATGCCAAATTTCGTGCAAATCGAAGGATGTATAGGGACTTTGGTGCACCATTTACATGAAATCGGACGAAACTATATATGGGAGCTATATCTAAATCTGCCACCGATTTTCGAAAATTGGCAGACATCATTCTAGACCTAAATGATTAGGCTGTACCAAATTTCGTGCAAATCGAACGATATATAGGGACCGTTTATATTAAATCGGTTAAATATATATATGGGAGCTATATCTAAATCTGAACCGATTTTTCCCAATTTCAATAGGGTTCGTCCTTGGGCCGAATAAGTGAACTGTGCCAATTTTCATCCAATTCGGATAACAAATGCGGCCTGTACTTTGTTTACAATTTAACATGGACAGACAGACGGACAGACGGACAGACGGACAGACGGACACATGCATAAATCGACTTAGAAAGTGATTCTATGCATATTCTCAAAAGGAACCATGTGTCTATCTCGATTATTTTTGCCTGTTACAAACATATGCACAAAGACATAATACCCTGTACCACAGTGTGGTGAAGGGTATAAAAACAAAGTCCTATGATGCAGTTTACTGTGACAAATATTCGGCATTGTTAATGGAAATTTTTCAGCAAGAAATTGACAACCAACGCGTAGACATGCTTTGTAGTTTGATACTGGGTTAATGGCATCATCGTTCAAAGACGATTGGCATATACACACACCTTTATGATGTTTTTAAATATTTTTCAAAACAAAAATGAAATTCGCGTTGTTGATAATATTAAGATATTTAAATATAGATGTACTAATGTTTCTTAAATCTCTTGTTTTTTCATAACCTTCTTAAATAATAATAAGAGTACTTGCCGCAAATGATTACTCCATTTACCATTTGAGTATAATACAAGTTTTCTCATAATTCTAAAGATTTGCACAATGTTGACCCCACCACATTTTTTTCGTAGAAAAATGTCCGAAACTGTTGATTCCTGAGAACTTGTTAAGAAGTCTATGTATTTTCTTCTTCTCATAATTGTTATCTTGTCAGGGGGGCTTCATGGGGGGATAAGTTTTTGTGTTTATAATATTTACAACGCAAATGCTCATTACATTCCTGTAAATTCCTTCATTATATACCCCAAATTTTACTTGTTTTTTTTTATTAAAACAACAACAAGCGTACTTGCAGTCTGTTTCTCTCTCCCTTTCATACTTGAAATGATAAGCCAAATTCCATGAACATTTAATCAAACAAACACTTATCCACTTGTAAGAATCAAACAAATTTAAATCATTCTTAGAGCCACCAGTTGTTTGTTCTTTGCCGTCGAATTGTTTTTGTGTGAGTTTTTGGTATCATTTTAAGAATTGTATTTTTAAAACTTTTGTAAATAAAACGTTTAGGGTTTCTTGTGTTTTTTTAGTTTTCTCTTGTATACACTTTGGAATTGTTTGCATGTCGAAATGTTGAAAGAGTTTCAAAAATGGTATGCGGTGCAAAATCTTTTGAAGAAGTTATGCAAAAATATATTTTTGACGAAATAATTTGGGGTTTGAGAAAACAATACGAATGAAAACAATTCGCTTGAAAGTTAAAACACTGAATTGGAACAATTTCGCATAGATAAGGAGGAATATTATGTCAAATATTTTATATAGTGAAAATGTGCCTCATTGGAATATTGGTTCTAGACCCCATGTATCTTTGGACCAAACCCATTTCAGAAAATGTTGATTTCATCCAAACTTTGCCTATCTTATTATTTCTTCCAAACTTAGTTCAAGTTCGAAGATGGGGAATATCAATCCACTCCTTCTGGTACGTCCCAGAAGGCTAGGCCTAAATCCGGGCTATAGTTCTTATATAGTTCATTATCGAACCTTAAGTTCTAGTTTTTTAATCTCGATATCCTCCGCAGGTGAAATGATTACAACAGAGTCTTAGAACCAAATCCAAAATGCGGAAGAAATCAGATAACTATTTTAATATAAACCAGTAAGGAAAGTAGTAAAGTCGGACGGGGCCGACTATATGATACCCTTCACCACTTTGGGTATATCCAACAGATGGAATCCTAACAGACGTCGCATTTTTGAAGGACCATTAACATGAAATTAAACATGTCATTCTGCAACCTATATTAAATTCTGGTCAGATATAGAGTTGCTTCTTACAATGGGACAAAATTATGTAAATAAATTTAAAGCAAAATATCGAAATCTAAACCGATTTCATCGAAACTTGCCACATGTTAATGTTTTTTGTTTTTTGCATTCGGCCACATTTTGAGTTCATTATTTACTTATAAATCCAAATTTCGTGCAAATGGAAGGATGTATAGGGACTTTGGTGCACCATTTACATAAAATCGGACCAAAATATATATGGGAGCTATAAGTAAATCTGAACCGATTTTCACGAAATTTTAATTCAGTACGCTATACCAAATTTCGTGCCAATCGAAGGATATATAGGGACTTTGTTGCACTATTTACCTAAAATCGGACGAAAATATATATGGGAGCTATATCTAAATCAGAACCGATTTTCACGAAATTTTACACACATCGTTCTAGAAATTTAACACACATTAATTCAGTACGCTGTGCAAAATTTCATGCAAATCGGTGCACCATTTACATAAAATCGGACCAAAATATATATGTGAGCTATAACTAAATATGAACAGATTTTTCCCAATTTCAATAGGGTTCGTCCTTGGGCCAAATAAGTGAACTGTGCCAAATTTCATCCAAATCACAAATGCGACCTGTACTTTGTTAACAAAAATACGTGGACGGACAGGCGGACATGCATAAATGGACTTAAAAAGTGATTCTATGCATATTCTCGTTTCCTTTTGCCTGTTACAAACATATGCACAAAGACATAATACCCTGTACCACAGTGTGGTGAAGGGTATAAAAAGGAGGTTATATGGGGACTACACCTAAAAGGAGGTGAATATTAATAATTTTAAGTGGGAAGATTTGCTACCATATCGACTACAAAATGCCAAATTTCAGCAAATTCGGTCGAAAAACGCGCTCAAGAACCCCATAATTTTTTGTGTAGAGATTTGGAACCTATTAATAACTCAAAATACTATATTACAGCCAAATCGGTGGAAAAATACGATGAAACCCCCAAAATACTTAAAATTAGAAGAGAAAAATATAGGTCCTATTTATAATTTTTTGTAGAGACATTTAGTACCCAATAAGAACCCAATGTATGAATTCGGTAGAAAAACGCGTTCAAGAACCCCAAGATACGGAATACCATATATATACCATATATACCATCTTCGAACTTGACCTGCCTGCAGACAAAAGACAACCCTACGCAAAATTTTAGCACCCTGCAACAGACGGACGGACGGACATGGCTAGATTTGGATTTTGGAAATCCATTTTGATTTTGAGCAGTTTATCATCCCTCCCACTTGATTCTGGTGTAGACGCAATCCAATTAATTAAAATGATTTTTATAACTTTATTTTAATATATTAGATTTTTTAAACGGTCGATTTTTAGCTCCTGGACGATGTTACGACTGCTAACATGCCGGTCAACTTCGATCATTTCCCCGATTTTATCGACATTTTCGACGACGGGCTGTGCGTGATGCATCTTTAACATCAAAAATTCCTGAATGGAATCTGGTCCAATCTACAGGCTTCATCTACCTGAAGGAGTATACCAATGGGTTTGATATTCGGATATGATCTATACTTGGTAGAGATAATAAATTGTGCAAAGTTTGTTTCATGTTCGCCTAATATTGGATTTATAAATACAGTCGAGTATAGTTATAGCGAACTTGTAGGGACCAAGCAAATTAATTCGTGACAGACGAAGTCCATTATATCCAAGGTAAGGCAAAACAAGGGCTTAGCAGAAAAAATGTGTTTTCATATAGAAACTGAAAATTGTTGTGTCCTTTTTAACAACCCTTAAAGTGATTTTGATGAGCCTAACATTATAACTGAAATTTTTTTGATAAATATAAGATTAAGAACTAACTTTTGTGAGGATTGTCATCGTCAGTTTTACATATATTGGTACCAAGTTCGTTATAACAAAATTAAAATATATGAAAACGGAAGGTTGGGACCGATAAATAGTTCTTTTTAAAAAAGTAAAGATTTGTATAAAAAATATGTCTCAAAAGAGTTAAGGTTTGTATAAAAAATATGTATCAAAATCTTGGGACCAGGAAAAGGTGTTTATTATAAGTGTACTCGACTGTATTAAAATGTTTACCATTTGTGGGGGATGTACCAGAAGGAGTATATCCATACGTCCCATCTTCATACTTGATATAGGCTTTGCAAAGATAAAAGGTTGTGCAAAGTTTGATTCAAATCGGACATGCCATTCGCCTGAGATTGGATTTATAAATATTGAAAATGTGTACCCTTTTTAGGATAGGTACCAGAAGGGGTAGTTTGGTTCAAATCGGACATTCCATTCGCCTGAGAATGGAGAGAATGGAGGAGAGGTACCAGAAGGAGTACACCAATACTTCCCATCTTCGAACTTGATCTAAGCATTACAAAGATAATAGGTTGTGCAAAGTTTGGTTCAAATCGAACACTATATTCGCCTCAAAAGTTTCACCATAGTATGGGGTTATTCTGTACTTGAAATTGTCAGTTTATACCCTATAAAGTATGGAATTCTAAGATGAGTTGGCCTACTTAGCCATCTGTTGTAATCATTTTACCTTCGGAGGATATCGTGATAAAAAGCTAGAATCCCAAGGTCCAGAATGAAATATATCAGCTCCCATTTAGGCCTAGACCCCAAAATGATACCTTCCGATTTTCGGTATTTTTAATATCTATCTTAAAGGATGGTACTGAGATAAAATTCTACAATATTAGGTTGGAAAATGAGCTATATCGATCCGTAATTAGTAATGTTAACCCTTAATATTCGGTAATTTCTAAATGATGTAAACAATATTGGTCCCGCTTTAGGTATAGCCTCATATAATATTGCCCTCAAAATTGCATTATTTTAAGGAATTTAAACGCATGTGCGATCATTATCAATATCGGTCCACGTTTTGGGGTTTTTATACTTTAGGAAAAATACCCATTAACAATTACTCAAATTTGAATTTGGTGTACATTATGGTATACAACAATCGCTTGGTGGAATTATCGGTATAGGTCCAATGTTTCCTATATTTTCATGTCAAATGTCAGTATACCTGTGGTGGAGGGTTTCCAATGTTCGGCCCGACCGAACAAAATTGACTGCAAACAATATGTTCCGGCATAGTTCCACTTTTTTCTTATATTCTCTATATACAGATCCCAAAGATTTTCATAGCATTTCTACATGTGGGTTTGGAAACATTATTCAATTACAGCATATAAAAAGTCCGTCTTTGGCGTCCATGCCTTATAATCTATAAAAATGAAGTGGCAAAAAATTATGATTCTCGGGTTTGAAAATTGCGCAAGAACCATCAACATACAAAAAATGGCCGGGACCTTTACATGGTCGGTATGTCAACATATGGTCAGTTTCGGAAACACATCTGAAATATGTGGAGAAAATGTCAAAGCATAAAACGTTTTATATAATTTTTTTCAAGATCCCGAATGCCAAATGTGACTAAAACCATTCAAATATGTTACTCAATATTTATTTGTATTCTCGGAATATTTAGATTATTTGTTTTAATATCTCAAAAATTACACAACTCTAAATGAACCAATGTCGTTAAAATGTCGTTAAAATACTGTTTATATGAACTTCTCTAAAAACTATTGTGTTCCATATACCACATTTAAACAAAAATCGGGTATTTCCTAACGAGGTTCGTTGTAGGAAGGTGATAAAATGTGTTGTGCAATATTTCCTTAACCCAACACCAATACATTTGATAATGGTTATCATTGTATTTTTCCGCCTTCTTTATGTATCAATTTAAGTAAACAACAACTAAAATTAGGTCAATTATTTACTGAAACAACCAAATGTTTGCACTGCACGTGTAGGCGGCATTATACACCCACCCGTTTGTTAACTCCGCCAACACATTCTACTACACAATTCTGTGTTCTGTGATAAGCGTTACAATAAATATAACTCCTTTCTCCAACTTCAAACCATCTGGGGAGAGAGATAATTATGCTCTCTCTCCCCCCATATGATTTGAAGGCAACACAAAATCAACACAGAACAACCAATTAAATGCTGTTGTTGCTTCTGTTTGTTGTTACCGAAATAAAGTTTGTTTCATATTTCATTCTGTTACTCGTAAAGTCACACACGTGTCCTCTTGTAGATAAACAGGTGCTGACAATATTATAGCTACCCCCAAGGTGATGGTTTCATATTCCTACTAGGCAACTTAAAAAGTGTTGTGTCTTTGGCTTTGTGTCGAAGTCACCGACTGGCTTAACATTGTTATTGTGATGGGTGGGGCAGAGAGGGGGGAATTGCTAAAAATAACATAAATCGTAACCGCAACAACAATAAGAACAACCGAAGACAATAAGGTGTGAACTTTAAGAGGTGTTGCAGCTGTTGATTGAAGCAATAAAAATTGTTTCGTGTGAAAGTTATACACTTCCAAAGGGACTATTTATTTGTATTGCCGACGAAGTTTTGGATGACACGTAGAAATATGAAAGTTGTTTAAAAACTCTATTGTTATTTGATTATGTTTGACACGATTTAATATAATTGTTTGACGATAAAAAGTAACGGGTAAAACACCAAGCCAAAGGCTTTGGTGCAGGCACATCCTCCTGTAGAGATAAAGAAGTAAACCTGGTGACAGATACAGTTCTGGTAGCAAATTGTAGCAGTGAAGTGGATACCCCAGAACCCATATTAGATGACGGTATAGAGTGTATACCACCTAGCCAAGATGAAGTCAGAATAGCAATTAATCGGCTGAAGAATAATAAAGCAGAATGTGCCGATGGATTACCAGCCGAACTATTGATGATCGGCGGTTAGACGCTGAACAGGAGCATGCACCAACTGATTAGTAAAATTTGGCTAGAGGAATGCATGCCCAATGATTGAAACATCAGCATCCTGTGTTCTGTGCACAAAAAAGGAGACAAGACTATATGTGCCAACTATAGAGGAATAAGTCTCCTTCCCATCGCATATAAAGTGCTATTCAGCGTACTGTGTGAAAGACTGAAGCCAATGGTCAATGACATTATTGGACCATACTAATGTGGCTTCAGACCTGGCAAATCCACCATTGACCAGATTTTCACTCTGCGCCAAATCCTTGAAAAATCCCACGAAAAACACATCGACACATTCCACCTATTCATCGACAATAAAGCCGCATTCGACAGCTCTATCCGTTCTGAGGTGTATAAAACCATGTCTGCGTTTGGCATTCCTGCAAAATTAATTAGGCTATGCAGGATAACTTTAACAGCACAAGATCAGCAGTTAAAATCGGAAAGGACCTCTCGGAGCCCTTTAATAACGAACGAGGATTCAGACAAGGAGATAGTTTGTTGTGTGACCTTTATAACATCCAATTGGAAACAACACATGTTACTCGCCTACGCCGATGACATCGACATAATGGATTGAACTTTTGAACAAATTGAGAAGGAGTCTGCCAATGTGGGTCTGGCAGTAAACGGCGAGAAGATCAAACTGATGGTATCAACGCGCAAGATGTCCAGTAGACTCGGACCAACTGTGGAACTTGACAACTGCAGTTTCGAGGCAGTCAACGATTTTATATACCTTGGATAGTGATGGCCAACCGATGCTATTATGGTCTGAGCAAACAACTCAAAAACAGACCAAACTCACACTCTGAAAGACGCTGTTATACGGATCTGAAGCATGGGTACTTACGCAAGCTGATGAGGCAGTTCTTGGAGTTTTTGAGAGAAAAATTCTCTGAAAGATCTATGGACCGATCTGTCTTGACTGTGAATATCGCCGTCGAATGAACCATGAGTTGACCAGCTATTCTCGGACATCGACATTGTTAGACGTATTGAGCTGCGGTGTCCCAGCCCAGAAGGCATATAAAAGTGAACCAGCTGATGGTTCGCGCAGAAGGGGAAGGCCAAAAATACATTGGAAAGATCATGTCGAAGACAATAGCGCCGAAAATGGTCTTTCAATTTGGAAAAACTTCGCAAAAGACCGACGAGCCTGGACATCTTTCTAAGCTCGACTTATGTAACGTAAGTTCTGTCACAAGCCAGCTAAGTAAGTAAAGTAATGCCAATTAAGGACCAATTTGGTTTCGTAAATTCCGTTCCTCGTAAATGCAGGTAAAATCGGAGAAATGATCGAGAAATGCCTTTGAAATGGCAAAAAATCACACAACAAAACGGTGCATATTTGGCCCAAATAGTCTTCTTCTTTTTTCTTTCTTTTGAAAATACGTTTCTGCTCTCTGTTTTTCTACGGATAATTCTCTCTCGCATTGCGTGTTACTACTGTTTGCAGGGTTGCCGTATACGCTGCGTACTTCACATCAGTAGGATTATGACATTCCCGATTGTACGATCGGTTTCTTGATTGTGGGTTTTGGTACATTGCTGCAGTTTGTATTGAAAGTGCAATTATATGCTATTCTGCTCGCATATCATTATCGGGACAAAGAGTGCTTTCGACTACAAAGTGGGTAAGTTGAACGGATTAGGCTTCTGCTCCCTGTTGCGTCTGCAGCCTTTTTTGTCAGTCCGTTTGTAACTCATCGAAATATTCATTTCCGGCCCTATAAAGTATATATATTCTTGATCAGAGTAAAATTCTAAGGCGATCTAGCCATTTCCGTCCGTCCGCCTGTTGTAATCACGTTATCATCTGAAGGAATTGAGATATGGTGCTGAAATTTTGCATAGGGTTGTCTTTTGTCTGCAGGCAGGTCAACTTCGAAGATTGGATATATCGGTCCACGTTTAGGCATAGCTCCCATATAAGGCTACCCGCCAAATTTCGGTATTTTGGTGTTTTTGAGTGCGTTTTTCAGCCGAATTCGTAGAAATTTGGTACAGTGGGTTCTTATTGAGTACTAAATGTCTCCACAAAAAATTATAAGTATAGGTCCACTTTTTCTGGTAGCTCCCATATAACGGTACCTCCTAATTTTCAGTATTTTGGTCGTATTTTTTCCACCGTATTGGCTGTAACGTAGTAGTATTTTGAGTTCTTAATAGGTACCAAATCTCTCCACGAAAAATTATGAATATAGGTCCATTTTTTCGGGTAGCCCCCATATAAGGGTACCCCCAATTTTCAGTATTTTGGGTTGCTTGAGCGCGTTTTTCAGAATTCGCAGTAATTTGCTACATTGAGTTCTTATTGGGTACTAAATGTCTCCATAAAAAATTATAAGTATAGGCGCACTTTTTCTGGTAGCCCCCATATAACGGTACGTCGTATTTTTCAGTATTTTGGGGGTTTTCATCGTATTTTTCCACCGAATTGGATGTAATTTAGTACTTTGAGTTCTTAATAGTTACCAAATCTCTCCACAAAAAATTATGAATATAGGTCCATATTTTCGGGTAGCCTCCATATAAGGGTACACCCAATTTTCGGTATTTTGGGGTTCTTGAGCGCGTTTTTCAACCGAATTCGCTGCAATTTGGTAATTTGTAGTCGTACATGGTAACAAATCTCCCTACTAAATATTATTAATATTCCCCCCCCCCCTTTTTGGAGTAGTCCCCATATAACCCTCTTTTTTATATTAAAATAGTTATCTGATTTGTTCTGCGTTTTGGGTTCGGTTCTAAGACTCTGTTGTAATCATTTCACCTGCGGATGATAGAACGTAAGGTTCGATAATGTACTATAAATGAACTATAGGCCGGATTTAGGACTAGGCCTAGCCCTGTATGGGACCGATATTTCCCATCTTCGAACTTGAACAAAGATTGGAATAAATAATAAGATAGACAAAGTTTGGATGAAAACAAAATTTTCTGAAATGGATTTGGTCCAAAAAATCGTGGGGTCTAGAACCAATATTTCGACGAGGCACATGTTCACTGTATCAAAGTGTATACGCCCTTATTAGCCATAAGGCTGAGGGTATAAATATTCATTAAAAATAGCTGAAATTTGTATTTGGTGTACATTATGGTTTACATAATCAGTATTTTCATTTCAAGTGCCTGTCAGTATATCTAGGGTGGAGAGTATCCAAAGTTCGGCCAAGCCGGACTTAACGCTTTTTCACTTGTTTCGATATAGCTCTTTTTAAGTATATTTTCTGACGCATATTTTCGATTCGGTAAAAACGAAAAAGTCCTTATCTTCGAATGAAAATCAATCATTGTACACAGTAGGTAGCCAATGGTCGGTAATAATCACGTTCATGAACTTTATTATGTATCACCATCAAAGATTTCGTGATTTTGTCCATTGCAGCTGTTTATGCCCATCACGTGTCTTTCCAATGACCAATTCCCAATGTATCAGCATTTCATGTGAATTGTTTTTCGAAAGCACATGTTCTTTTCAATCTGAAATAAACAAACAAAAGCATAACAATATTATTATCATGTAAATAATAATTGTAATTGTTTATTTTTAATCAATTTGGCATTGCTATTGACAGAGTCTGTGATTTATAACAAAAATATCTATGCTGTAAATATGTTTTTACATAAATCATCAGTCGTGGACTTATTTTGTATATATGTGTACATACATACAATATTCCTTATAATGAAATAAATTATATAAATACATACATATGTACATTTCATTTGACAAAAGTCAAATAGAATCTCTGACAGTTAAAAAAGCCAAAAAAAAGGCATCTTACATAAATTTGTTAAATATTTGTCACTTGTTATAGAAAATTAAATATTTAAGTAAGCGGAAAATATTTTCCTAATAAAGCTTCTTACTATTCAAAAAAAATCCAATGGTATTGAATGAACATCGGCCTGTTTTTCTTTGGTATGTATTAAATGACATGATTTTTCTTCACAGGAATTCTTATTAAAACTTTAGAGACAATTGTTCAATGTTATTTTGTGTGTGTTTGTGTGTTTTTTTTTTTTTTTGTTTGTAATTTGCAGGTATTGTCTTGTCTGACATCTTTTTTGTTTTGTTTTTTTTTTTAAGTCAAATATTTCAGAGGACTTGTTTATGCTGAATAAATATTCATTGTGAATTGTGCTGACAGATTCCAGGGAAATTGAAGACATGGCATTAATATATGCATAGTTGCGTGTGTATGAGTGAATATGTATGCAAAGCTAAATTCAGTTCTATTGTCTTGTTGCTATGCATCCAGTTGGTAGCAGTCACCTGCTACTATCACACTTCCAGCTAATCAAGTAGAAAACAATTTTGTTGAGTATTGTTTATATTTTTGTCTCGGATTATTTGTTTTATGGTAACGATAAAAATATTTTGTATATCTGTATGTGTTTGACATGTACAAATTCCTTTATTTGCCAAAGATTGTCAATTTATTTTTAATAAATTTGGAATGCATTTTCAGCAATATTGTATTGAACAGAAATAGTGACAATATTCTGACACCACACTCGGGTCAGCTGGTCACTGCAGATTCAAGTGAACATATGGACTTACGTCAAATATCTTCTGCAATGAAGTATTCCAAACAACGAGAACTCTGAATGTAAAATTACGCCAACAAAAAAAAAATAAACTAAAACATGGATCAACATCGAATATTTTATGTGAATATATATTTCCAAGAACACACACAACAATAAAATATTGCCAATACCAAACAACTAACACCGACATAGAATTTCTTTGTGATCAAGGATATATATGTATAGTCCCTGGAGTATCCAATGAACATATCGAAGTGTTGCAAACATTTTCTAAAATATCAAAGTACTGCAAATTTTGATTAAATCCTTTGATTTGTTTGAATCGTTTTAGGCTACACCTAAATGAAATTTTTTTTCAAATACCGAATTCCAGCCCCATACTTTTGAATACACAAATGGATATCCCTTTATTAAGGGTCTGGTATACTTAGCGGAGTTTTTATTTTTTAACTTATGTCTTGACTACAGGTCGCATATATGAACCGAAATCCATGACATATCGTGATGCACTATTTCTGGTACTTCCCCAACAAAATGGTCAAAATTGTTCTGAAAATACATTTTACAATATTATGCGAACAAAACATCCGATTCAAATAAAACTTTGCACACAATAATATTTTAATCCCGCCTGTAAATTATAGGGATATGGGACGTAACTCTACTTCTTCCACAAAGGGTCAATATTTTTGAGACGAACGGAATATCCGAGTTTCATCCAAACTTTGCACATCGTAATATTATTATCTAGGCTATATAGAATACAAAGATGGGACCCATTGGTGCACTCCTTCTGGTACCTCCCCCACAAAAAGGGTCAACATTTCGCTTAAAGTCTTTTCATAACATAATGCGTACGGAATTTTGCATTTGAAAAAACTTTGCACAACCTAATATTGCGTAATTTTGGAAGATGGGACTTATAGGCCTGTAAATCTTATATGGAGCGAACGGAGTATCAAATTTCATCCCAATTTTGCAAATATTAATATATATATATATATATATACATTACATAGATAAAGCTCGAATATGAGACCCGTTAGTCCTCTCTTTCATCTTCCCCACAATGTGTCAACATTTTGAAATTTTGTTAATCCAATAACAAAATAATAGAATGTCTAATTCTGTCCAAACTTTGCGTATAATAATATTTTTTCTACATCCTATGATGGGTTCTATAGATGAACCTTTCGTGGCCTGGAGAATCATCCTCCATAGGCGTGGTTTTTAAAAGAACAATTTTTCAGGGACCAAACAAAAATTTTTCAGGGATCTATAGGCGTGGTTTTTAAAAGAACAATTTTTCAGGGACCAAACAAAAATTTTTCAGGGATCTATAGGCGTGGTTTTTAAAAGAAAAAAATTTCAGGGACCAAAGAAAAATTTTTCAGGAACAAAAGAACAATTTTCCAGGGACCAAAGAAAATTTTTTAAGGGATCATCCTCCGTAGGTGTGGTTTTTAAAAGAAATATTTTTCAGGGACCAAAGAAACATTTTTCAGGGATCATCCTTTATAGGATTGGATTTTAAAAGACAAAAATTTCAGGGATCATCCTCCGTAGGCGTGGTTTTTAAAAGAACAATTTTTCAGGCACCAAAGAAAAAATTTTCAGGAATCATCCTCCGTAGGCGTGGTTTTTAAAAGAAAAATTTTTCAGGGACCAAAGAAAATTTGTTCAGGGATCATCTTCCGTAGGCGTTGTTTTTTAAAGAACAATTTTTCAGGGACCATCCTCCCTAGGTGTGATATTTAAAGGAACAAATTTTTAGGGACCATCCTCCCTAGGCGTGATATTTAAAAGAACAAATTTTTAGGGACCATCCTCCATAGGCGTGGTTTTTAAAAGAAACAAATTTCAGAACCATTCTCCAAAGGCCGCGGTTTTTAAAAGAAACAACTTCCAGGGGCCATCCTCCATAGGAAAAATGTTTTTAAAAGAAATAACTTCCAGGGGTCATCCTCCATAAGAAAAATGTTTTAAAAATAAGCAAATTTAAGGGGCCATCCTCTATGGGAAAAATGTTTTTAAAACAAACATTTTACAGGGGCCATCCTCCATAGGAAAAATGAAACTTCATGTTTTTCAACTTGAAAGAACAACAACTTCATAAATTTATTTTAAGAGTACTAACATTTAATTTGGAACTTAAAAAAACAAAGATCCACATTATCCTATCGATTATCTCTGCCCATTCTCTAAAAAACTATTCACAATGTTTTATGACCAAATTTAGTTTAAGTGCTCATTTAAATGTTCATTTGTTTGTTGTGATTTCAATCACAACATATGTATGCATGCACGTCAATCTGTCTATTAGCAAAAAATATATTCCTCAATGCATTTGCCATAGTGATATTTCCAAACAAGTGGTTGGCTGCAATGACACACAAATTTGCACAAATTGTAATTGCCAGATGTACGTATGTATGTCGTCTGTTTGCATGAATATTATCATTGTTTTAGAGAGCCAAGTTGATGAAAATAAGACAATAAACATAACCATAATCATAAAATTTGATTATTATTATGATTTTCGTTATTCTTTTTTATGAAAATAACAAAAATGTTCAAACTATTCATTGATTTTGTCATTTCTCTCGAAAATGAAAATAAACGTTTACCTCGTAACGACCGTATGGCGAACAAATATTACGGCAGTTATTTTAATGCGATTTAAATTGAAATAATGATCCATAACACGTAATGAGGAGAAAACATTGTCATTGATTTTTGTTTGTGGTTTCGAACTTTGGAGCACAAAGGTTTATTTGCAGGGGAGATTTTTGAACAAAAAATCAGAGGAAGTAATCAATGATGGGGAATAAACCGTTTGATGATCAACAACATAAGGTGGAAGGATATTAATCCGTGTTTTATAATTGTGTGATAATTATGTTAGTATTGGCTAAATGTGCTATACTTTAATATATTTAGGAATTAGGTGGATTTTCGATCATTTCCCCTTAGTTTCCCAAATCAAGGCTGAAAATGTTCACAAGACAAATAAAAAATATAAAAATATATATCAAAATAAAAATAAACATATTATCTAAGGTACCATTAAATATTTATTTAATATTAAGTTTTTATGTGTAAATCTATTTTTTTTATTTTTTTTTTTTTTGTATAATATTAGTAACATTATAGAAAATAAGTTCATTGAACCGGGTTTGAAAATATTCAATATTAAGTAGATATGCATATTTTACTTGATGTATTCAGTCAATGTCCAATATGATTTCTGCATTATTGTTTTGGTTGAGAATTTGTATTCACATCAATGTGTAGGCGAGACGTTCATATATAACCACGTTACATTATGGTTACTACTACTGCAAAACTAACCATATATCGTATGAATAAAACATTATTTCGTAGTAGTAAATAAAATGCTAACATATTCTATCCGAATACTTGTTGCAAAAGTATTCGGAGGTCAATGTCTGGGAATTATGTGGAAATTTTCAATGGGCATAGAAGTCCATGTCAGGTTAAATAGTTTTTGTAGAGATTTCCTTTTCAAAGACAGATAGCGTAACGCATTTATTTTCTTACATTAATAATATAAATTACACATTAAATTTTGTTTTTAGTTATTAACCACTTAAATGAGCAAAAAGTCCTCCACATCAATTTTATCAATGTGTATTTAAAAAAATTAATTTACATTTTTTAAATAATATTCTCAACGATTTTATTTCGAAGGCAGACTTATCTGCCCTAATTTAATTTGAAATATACATTTTCCATTATTGAATATTAAATAAATTTCGCTTTAAATTAAAACATTTTTTCGCAATTTTGTCTAGACGTCGGCATTCGCCCATCACCCCATTATGATATAATGTTATTTGAAAAAAAAACGTTATACAATAATTTCATGGTCATAATTCTTTTGATTGTTTTTGCAATTCATTTAAAACCACCACCTGGAATGCAAATGGAAAATGTTCGTTCATTAAAATGTCTACCTCTTTCTCCAAATAATAAAAAACTGTCTATTTCTATTTAAGAATAATTATTTTAATTATTACAATCACGTAAACAAATCAGATTTGAAGATACTCATAATATTGATGATGGATTAAGTCATTAAGTAGTACATCAATGATTTTTGGTATATATAAATAGAAAAATGTCCTGACTAAAATTTTTGGTTGATTCTCGCAAAAGTTTTAATTTTAGGCATAAGTATTAGTATATATATATATAACAATATCTGCCAATTTTCGGAATTTTTAAGTTTGTAGGCACAATTGAGTGGGCTGTAATACCTTCTCGGAGGCTAGTCTATGAATAAACTTATAATTATAGATCAATGTTTTGATAGCCACCGTATTAAGATCACACCCAATTTTCGTTGATTTGAAGAATTTATTCGCAAAGTGGATGATATTCATTTATGCAGATATGCATCAATATAAGTCCATGCTACGTATCTTCCATATAAATGTTCCGATCCATTTTCAATTTTTTTTTTTTTTTTTTTGATAAGCTGAGCAGGATAAAACATATAAATATTAGACTCCATAAAAACTGAATACTGAATTAATGTCATATTTAGTATTCTGTGTTTATGGAGTCTAATATATATGTTTGATATAGCTTCCCCATTTTGATGTTTTATCTACACATCCCACTAAATGAGCTGATTTATATGCAATAAATTATACAGTATAGGTCCATGTTTTGACATAGACCCCATGGACAATTTAATATCCCCTTTTTATACCCTCCAACATAGTATGGAGGGTATATTAACACTAGAAAGACTGGAATTTTTATATACCTATACTACCTAAAATCGGTCAAAATGGCCTCATTCTGAAATAATTTTTAATGTGTAAAGATTTGTTTTAAACTTAGTTTGTACATTATTTACAATCATACAAAACGTTGTAATTATTTGTTATCGGTGGGAGGGCTCTCGAGTTTCCCTTTTTTGAAAAATAAGAGCGCGGACAAAATGTTCAAAAAAGAGTAAGTGTTTACTCTAAAAGTGAAATCGACTGGAAATATAAAAATTATTTATCCCGATTTTTGTTTGCGTTTGTGTTTCTAGAGTAGCAAACTGGTTTCGATGTTGTTGTACTGATCTGGTCATATAAGAAATTTACTTTATACAATAATAAAAGTAGTTTAATTATTTAATATTTCACAAGTGGTCAAAATGACCGATTTTAGGCAATATAGCACATATGAATTCGGGAAATGAAAGAGGGGCAAATTAATTACTATGATTGATAAACGTAGTTCTATGTGGCACAAAAAGTCACCAAATTTTAGAGAGCTGTGTCATAATATACACAATGACCGCCTTCGGCAATCTAGTGTTAATTTTGTTTTTCCGTTTGTAACTCATCGAAATAATCATTTCCGACCCTATTAAGTATAAATATTCTTGATCAGCATAAAATTCTATGACGATGTAGCCAATTCTATGATATATAGTTTTTTGTGTGCAGGCAGGTCAAGTTCGAGGATGGGCTTTATCGGTCCACGTTTAGGCATGGATCCCATATAAGGATACCCCCCAAATTTCGGTATTTTGAGGTTGTTGAGCGCGTTTTTCAACCGAATTCGCTGAAATTTGGTACATTGGGTTTAAAAAAAAAATTGTAAATATAAGTCAATTTTTTTCTGGTAGCCCCCTTATAAGGATACCCCCAAATTTCGGTATTTTGAGGTTTTTGAGCGCGTTTTTCAACCGAATTCACTGAAATTTGTTATTTTGTAGTCGTATATGGTAACAAATCTCCCTAACAAAAATTATTAATATTCACCCCCTTTAAGGGGTAGTCCCCATATAATCCCCTTTTTATACCCTTCACCATACTGTGGTACAGGCTATTATGTCTTTGTGCATATGTTTGTAACAGGCAAAAGGAATCGAGATAGACCCATGGTTCCTTTTGAGAATATGCATAAAATCACTTTCTGAATCGATGTACGCATGTCCGTCCATATATTTTTGTGAACAAAGTACAGGTCGCATTTATAATCCGATTTAGAAGAAATTTGGCACAGATTTAATATACCTCCCATATATAGTTTCGTCCGATTTTATGTAAATAGAGCACCATACTGCCAATATATGTCCGATTGAGACAAAATTTAGCACAGTATTTGAGTATTTGATTAGGTCCGGATTGATGTATGCGAAATTTTGTTGAAATCGATTCAGATTTAGATATAGATCCCCTATATATTTTCGTCCGATTTTAGGTAAATGGTGCAACAAACTCCCAATATTTGTCCGATTGAGACAAAATTTTGCACAGAGTATTGACTTAGGTCTAGATTGATGCATGGCAAAGTTTGTTGTTTCGAGATAAATTTTGGATATCGCACTGTGTTGCAGCATAGCATATGGTGGATGCTCAAATACGTTCATTTATAGATAGATCTTTTACATATTTGGCTCGATGATTGACATAAAATTGTTCTTAAATTTCAGAGTGGTAACCAAAGTGGTATAGGGTATCATATAGTCGGCCCGTCCGACTTTTGAACTTTCCTTACTGGTTTATATTAAAATAGTTATCTGATTTATTCCGCCTGCGGAGGATATCAAGAACGTTGAACTATAGTCAACATTTAGGTCTAGCCCCCATATAATGATACCTACCGATTTTCGGTATTTTTAATATATAGCGTAAAGAAATGTATTCTGATGCAAAAATGTTAATTTCGAAATACAACTACCTTTAATTTTTAGATATATATTTTTCTGCATGTTCATAAATTCTTCTGAAAAGGCCAGATACTCAATTTTCCATGGAACTTTCTCACGTATTCCTACGATAAATAGCATGAGAATGGTACACAAAAAGTTTATATCGGTGATTTTTGTTACCCCAATTTTACTATTTCATTAAATATTACTTTTTTCTACGACTTTTCGTACAAAAGCAATAAATTTCCCTATTACCACACTGCACTAATTTCTTAAGGACTATTTTCATTCCAAGACTCCCCGGAAGGGAAAAAGTTATATGGGAATATTTCCTGCTGCCAACACTTCTAAAAGTATTTAAATGTAGGCATTTTTATGTTCTTCGAATAGTGAAAATACGATATCTCCTAACGGCCATAAGGAATTTTATTGGCCTTCAACAACTGTTGTAGGATGTGAATAATTTATATAAAACTATGTACGTGTGCATGTGTGATTGTATATGTGAGCAAGCTTTAATTATTTTTACATAAAAATTTATGTTGATGTAGGCGTCTCTACAAAATTGCTTTAATCAGGTGGGGTGTTGTTTTTGATGTAGTTTAGATAGAATAATTGCCGATGGTTATGAAATTTTGTTATATTTCTGTTTAATTTCAATATTTAAGTTTGTATGTGACACACATTGATATATTTACATTTTATACACGTGTTGAACTTAACATAATCAATAAATTTAAAGAAAAGTTGAATTTATACAAATTCTTAAATATTTTCCACATACACTTACATACATACACATATTTTTGTAAAGGTAACCCTTTTGTGTAAAGCATTACGTTATCTTATTACCGTAGCAGACACCATTGTTCAGGACAAAATCATTTAAGGCCAACAACGCCTACATTCTCGTAAGAAGCACTTGGTCACACAACACTACAAAGCTATGCATAAATTTCAAATCTCGATGGTAAATAAAGGTGTAGTTGAATATCCTTTTATTCTATATCCTTCTATTGAAAATATTGATACTTTCAAGAGATAACGAGAAAGGAGATATAATTCTTACCTCATTTTCATGCCTTATATTAACCAAAAATACGAATTAAAGGTTGGAAAAAATAAATCAGAAACATTTGTTTTAATGAATTAGCACACATTTTAAACAGATTCGAAAATTATTCAATTCAAAATTCCATATTAATTAAATAAAAACCAAAAAAATTCTTTAAACAGTTATAACTATTTCAGTTGAGTACTGAAATGTAATCCATAGCAAAGCTGATTTTAATTAGTGTTTTCTTTTTGTTTTTCACTACAATTGCAAAAATATATTTGCAACAAAACTGTTGCACGAACTGCTGTTGAAGGGAGGACGAATAATAATTGGCACTTACTGTACAACACTTGCTGAACTTAATTAAATTTGCAAATTATTGGAACTGTATTTACTCAAGATGCAAATGGAAAGAGTGGACCTTCTCGAGAAGGGCTAATTGAAATACAGGTCTTACAGTGACGTACGCAGGATTTCATTTAGGGGGTGGTCCCGATGGTGCCAAATGAAAAAATCAAATTTTGGCTTCCTTAAATATGAGATGAGTATATGAGAAGTTTAAAAAAAATATATTATTATACCCTCCACCATAGTATGGAGGGTATATTAGTTTTGTTTTTTCCGTTTGTAACTCATCGAAATAATCATTTCCGACCCTATAAAATATATATATTCTTGATCAGAGTAAAATTCTATGACGATTTAAGCATGTCCGTCTGTCCGTCTGTTGTAATCACTCTAGCGTCTAAACGAATTGAGATAGATCGCCAAAATTTTGCTTAGAGTCGTCTTTTGTGTGTAGGCAGGTCAAGTTCGAAGATAGGATATATCGGATTTTCGGTATTTTGAGGTTCTTGATCTCGTTTATCAACCGAATTCGCTGAAATTTGGTATTTTGAGTTCTTATTGGGTAGCAAATCTCCCCACCAAAAATTATAAATAAAGGTTCATTTTTTCGGATAGCCCCCATATAATACCCCCCAATTTTCGATATTTTGGGGTTCTTGAGCGCGTTTTTCAACCGAATTTGCTGTAAATTGGTATTTTGTAGTCGTATATGGTAACAAATCTCCCTACTAAAAATTATTAATATTCACCCCATTTTAGGGGTAGTCCCCATATAACCCCCTTTTTTATATTAAAATAGTTAGCTAATAGAATTGTAGTTATATGTATGTTCCCTATATTTTCATTTAAAATGTTTTTCAGTATTTCTATGGTGGAGGGTATCCAAAGTTCGGCCAGACCGAACCGTACGCTTTTCACTTCTTTTAATATACATTATTTCTATGCACTTTCTTTTAAATTTTAACATTAAAATTTTATAATTCTCGGTCATTTTTTAACTATTTTGTAATTTACCGAAAATCTGTTTGTTATATTTACAATTAGTTCGTTCAAACATGTTACAAACTCGA